>NC_138054.1:6693186-6856665 GCF_964194185.1 Rhinolophus hipposideros | reverse complement strand
AAATGACACATGGCATGATTTATGAACACAGAGGTTTTGTCTCTCTTTCCCTTACACACCTGAACCCTAACCTCTGCCTCGGCCCCTTGCTCCAGTTTGAGGTGTCTGAACAGAAAGCTTTAGTATCTTTGACGCCATCATTTCCTTACAGACCGTCTAACGGGGAAGCTTCCTTATTACTACCAGTCAGGAAATGCACTGGGTGCCATTCCTCAGAACGCATGAGATGCTTTCAATGCCCTTCCTGTCAGAGCTGGACATTCTCTAACCACATTAGCGACACCTTAGATCTGGCCATTTGCTCCGCCTCAATCCAGTTGCCTAGTAAAGGCCACAGATACTAACAAGCAGTAATTAAAAGTCTCTGTCAAAAGAATTCCCCACTTTTCTCTTCTTCTCTGGACATTACTGACTGAAAATGAATGGGCAGAAGGGTAGCTGGGTAATTTTGAGAGGAAAGTAGTCAGTCAACATAGCCACAAGCCAATCTTTGATTTTTGCATGGAATAGGAACTTGGTGCCTGAAAGGAAAAGCAAGAAGGAAAACTTGAACAGTTACTGAGTTCTTAGGAAGATAAATTTATTTATTCATAACAGTACTGCAAGGTATTCCTTTCTAAAATGTAGTTTTTTATTTTTATCAAAGTTATATGTGCACATATTTGAAGAGCCAAATAACTATAAGGGCTTATTCTGAAGGACAGCAGCCCCCAGTCCCAGTCCTGCCATTGTCAGCTCTCTAGAGGCAACTATTTTCAACTTTTCTAGATGATTCCTTTGGTATTTATCTCTATATCTTTACATAAAATACTTTTATTGCTACTTCTTAGGGTCTTGTTTTCATTTTAGGCAGTATATATTGTTTCCGTTGCAGAAGAAAAGCACCCAATCTCTTTCAGGCCTCACACCACCATCTTTGCATACACATGTCCCACCATCTTCCCAATAAGGCATGTTGAGATTCTGTTAGCTCACCATTCAGTGTTCACACTGTGATGTGTGAACACGTACCCTAGGATTACTTTTCCTTTCTGTTCTCCCTAGCTTTAATAACTGGGGTGCCTCTTCATCTGAGTTGTTTGTACAGTGTGTACACTGCCATGCTCTTTTCTTCTTGTGAGGGAGGTGGAAGGCATGGTGCAGCAGTTCCGAGTCTGCATTGCCTGGGTTCAAATCGCAGTGCTGTCACTTACGAGCTATGTAGCTTTGGACAAACTATTGAAGCACTGAGTGCCTCGATTCCCTCATTTGCACAAGGGAGATAATTATGCTAACTATTCCCGATGTTATTCTAACCGATTCACACCCGTCTCTCAGCACTTAGGATCTTCTCTTTTGTCTCCATCACTGTTGTCAAGCCGAGTCTTGCTGTGGTTCCAGTCCTGTTCATTGCACTGGGTACTCCATGAGTCCTTTCAATGGAGAAGCGCATGGAAATTTTCCTGCATTATTTCTTTGAGACATTCCTCTCTACCTTTCCCTTGGCCTCTCTTTCTGCACAATTTCTGGAACTCATCTTATTTGGAAGTTGGACTTGCTGTACTGTGATCTAATTGTCTTATGTTTTCTCTAACATTTTCTTGTTCTTTTTAGGAGAACTCAACTTTAGTTTTCGACCCTTCCACTAACGTTTACTTTTCTGCTATCACATTGCTAATTTTCAAGAGTCCTTTCAGCTCTCGGAATATTCCATTTTTAATGAGTCTTCTGTTGTGGTTCCTACTAAACACTGTAACATCTTTTACTTCTCTGAGAATGTTAAAGGCAGTTCACTTTTTCGTGTTTTCTTCTCCCTCCACCGTCCGTGGTTTCTTCGAGCTGCATTAATTTTTGCTTTTGTTTTGGTCCTACTTGTAAATGCCTGGCGTTCCTTGGAGGTGTGTCGTATTTCAGAGTGAGCTGCTGGGGTCCTGCGTGTTTGTGCATGTACACTGCAAACCCACGGGGAAGGCGAAGGCTTACTGAATGTGGGGTTCCCTGGAAAGCAATCTGTGTGCTCTGGTTCTGGAGAAATCCCTGATGTTAGCATATTAAGCTGTTTTCCCACAGGCTAGTAAGATCCCAGAGTGGCTGTTCCAGTCCCACTGGTGACAGTGAGAGTGATAACCACAGCGGCCAGAGTCCAGGGAGGAAGCCGGCAAAGAAGGTGGTGTGCCCCAACGTCCAGTGAATAAACTTTCTCTTCAGCCCCCAAACCAGCTTTGTCCTCTCCAGAGATGTATCTTCAGACGTCTAGCAAGGTGAAGGCTTGTCTGTTACTGGCTCCAGCAGGTATGCAACACAGAACTGGGGGTGGAAATCTGGGGTTCTGCTTCTCAAGCACAATTTCAGCCCTGTATTAGCCCTATCTTCCCCCCCACTTCTAAGGTACCTGGTACTAATTCCTGGTACTACTATAGTTTAAGTCGGGTTGCTTCTTGGCTTTCCCCCCCTGCCAACTTAGATTTCAGCTTTTTGGGGGTCTGTGTAAAGTAGCTTCCACACCTCTAACTGCTTTTCAGCTTCTAAAATGAAGCAGCTAATGTCTCCTCTCCTGTTGACTTAGTTTTTGATTAATTTATACCACAGGAAAAACTTGGTTGTTACTGTACTAGCATTTGAAAGGTAACTGAGGTCAATGTTGATGTTCAATCTGTCATCTTTAATCACAAGTCTATTAGCCTTACTGCTTAGGTAAGGTAACTGAGGTAACAGGAGAGGGTAAGTAATTTGTTGAAGTTCACAAAACCAGGAAGAAATAAATCAGAACTCAGGTGTGCCTGATGGTAAAGCCCAAGGACGTGCATGAGAGCACCCGCTCCTCCCGCAGAGTACAGGGCCTCTTCTAACAGGAGCCGTCCAGGAGAGGTAGGGTCCACTGTGAAATCAGTGCCAAGACAAATACCATGAGACCTCCCGCCTGCTGCTGCCACCACATCCCTTCCACACGTTGTCCTGAATGTCCCTGACTTGGGCTCCATGAAGCCTACCAAAAGCCGAGGCTCAGCCCTCTGACCTTAGTTTGAAAGGATTCCTAAGAGGGAAGGAAATGGTTCCAACAGTGGGGTCCTTGCCCAATCATATGAATGCCAATGGTTAACCGTGATTACAATACTGTGAGAAATCAAAGAAACCCCTTTTCAGAAAATGTCTGGGGTCTTTTGACCAAAAAGGCAATGAGAGAGACACTCTCAGGCCTCACTCACTAACAGCCATTGCTTTCATCTCATGATCAACCTTAGACCCCGTATGACAAATTTATCCTATGGATCCCCAACGGGTCAATCTATTCTGTAGGAAAGCCCAGGTTCTAGAATCACACAGGCTCGGGTTCAAATCCCAGCTTTGTCAACTACTACTTGTGTGGACTTCGGACAAGTTACATAAGTTCTCTATGCCATGATTTTTCTCATCCATGAAATGGTAATAGTCATAGCATTCATTTTATACAGTTGTTACCAGTGTACATGAGATATTGTATATTAAGCCTTAAGCATATACCTAGCAGTACAGTTAATAAATGCTAGCTGATGTTTTTTCTTATTATTACCACATTCAAGAAATATTTATGCACAAGAAAAAAAATTGCAATTATGTATGGTGACAGATAATAACTAGACTTATAGCGGCGATCATTTTGTAATATATACAAATATTAAATCATTAATTGTACACCCGAAACTAATGTTATATGTCAATTATACCCCAATAAAATGTTTGTTCCAAATTCACTGAAGATTTATTAATATATCTACTATGTCCAGAGAGTTGTGTTCTACCTTGTGCAGGATACAAAAACGAACAAAAACCAGCCTGACGCAAGGCAGGGCAAACCTGACGGGTAGCCAGTGTGGCGTCAGGAGAGGGTTACCCAGCAGCCAGCATGCACAGCCCCCGGCCCGGCATCAAGCCTCGGGGTCACTAAAAGCTGGCTTCAGTATTTCCAGGGTGCTCCCAACAACTCAAATCTTCCACACAAGGTATGCTGGGAACGGACACTCTGATTATGTGAGAGTTTAAAACAGTGAAATGATGCGAGCGACTTAAAGGAGACTGGAGGTAAACAATCCATTTATATTTTTATGGTGAAGACATAAATAGAAAAAAACACTACACCCAAAGAAATGTCCCTTAAAATATACATACAGCGTGGACGAGAGATATATGCACATATCAAACATCACATCAGCCATAACTCAAGGATATTTACCAACCACAATAGTAATTACAGAAATTAACCCTCTGACAAATTGGAGCATGGTGTGCTCTCTGGTGAGTTAAAAACATTTGTAGTAAGACTGTTAAACAGAATAATGAGGAGCTCCATACCCCAGCCTGGACGACTGGCCCACAGACCTTATAAATATACAGGGCAATGTTGTTTTATATAGCCTTTATTCACTCAACAGTGACTGGCTGAGTACCTACTAAGTGGCAGTGATTGTCTGGTCCCTGGGGATACAGCACGAACAATACAAAGTTCTTGTTTCCATGGAGTGTGTTTGCTGGCAAAATTTTTATAGATCTAAAAATGCTCTAAAGAAAATAAAAAAGAGTAGTGGGTTTGAATTATACACTTCAAATAAAGAGAGTTGGGTTAAAAAAAATCAGAGTTTCAGATTTAAATTCTTTGAAGGGGGGGAGAGAGAGAGAGAGAGAGAGAGAGAGAGAGAGAGAGAGAGAGAGAGAGAGAGAGGTTAAAAAGGAAAGCATCAAAGAAAAAAAAAAGGAAAGCATCAGAAAGGAGGTGAGGGAGTTCTGGTGCTCAAAAGATAGAAACCAAGGAAGGACACTCACCTAGAGAACCTGGGTCCAAAACACCCTCATTTCTTCCCATCCTCCCCTCAACCTACTGTAAATGGGTCCCTACGCCCAAGGACAGGGAAGCCAAGTATTGCTCCCATTCCAAGCACACAGAGCCCTGACGTACAACACCCAGGCAGAGAGAGGAATAAGCTGCCACAGGAGGACATGGGGGAATGTGGATTTAGGAGCTCAGACTGGCACACAGAAGGCATGGCATGGAGACTTGGAGATATCTCGTATTCTGGCCAGCAGGTGAGAGCAGGGACGAGGACTCAGGAAGCCAGTCTTGTTTCTGAAGTTACAATGAGGCACTGACGTTAGTGAGTTGGCAGATGAGGCTGGTTGGCGGCTAAGAGGTGTCAGGTTTGGCATTTAAGTTGGTAAATCTACCCAGGTTCATGATGCATGACTTTATCAAGGGGAATTGCTCTGAAATTGTCCTGTGTCTCTTAAACTACTGATAAACCAAACAATAGTCTATTTGTTTACAATGAGCACTATAACTGTCATTGAGATCAGAAGGCAGCATGCCTGGCATTTTACATATATTAATTCATTTAATTCTTACAACAGTCTGAATGTAGTAGGAACTATTACTACCTCCATTTTACAGATCAGGAAACTGAGGCACAGCAAGATTAAAATAACAGCAAGTGAATGCAGAGCTGTAATTCAAACCCAGACAGTCTGGCTCCAGATTTCATACTCTTAACCATTAGGTTACAAGGTAATTGCAGAAGTTGTAAAAGGAGAGGGACTCTAGGAGGTTGTGTGGATCACTTGCCATGTTGTGGTATCAATGATTATTCTGTGGAATTTAAAGCACAAGTCTGTATTTTACGTGCATTTAATTCTGGTTATTTCACCATTTGTCCCTTCCACAGGAGACATTGTGCCTTACCTTGTACCTATTTTTGTTCTATTGTATTCAAAGTGTGGTGCTTGACATATAAGAGACAAGCATCTCTAATTATCTGAATGAAAAAAGCAACGATTTAGGTGGCTTTGATAGAGTAAGTCATACATTTTCCAAGATGATACAGAAATCAGAGGTGATCAATACACTTCCAAAACTTTTTAAATCACTCTAGTCAACATTTATTCACATCCAGGCTGGTAAATGTGCTCATGCTCTATTTTTCCCAGGTTATAATGTCAATTCCATTTTATTTTGAGGACATGGTTGATTATGCTAAATTCCAGTTTTAATTCTAAGTATTTCTTCTAATCTTCTTGGTCTACTTTTTGATACAAGACAGTCGACAATTATATTTTGATTTTCTGCTGCTATGCTAAGGGTACAAAGAGAAATGAGATACAGGTAACCCCCTCCCCCACCCTGTATAACATGGTTGTTAGGTTCCTAAAAAACGCCATGTTATGCAAACCCATGTTATACAAAACAAAGAACTAGTCCAAAAAGGGGGTTAGGTTTCAAAAATTAAGAAAACATATATGTTTTTATAATTAAGACAAATATCTTTATTAAAGCAATTTTCACCAAAAGTATAACGTATTAATATGTATTAAATAATGTTTTCTTCATCATCACTACTCAGCTTTTATTACGTTCCATGTTGTTCTAGGATTTCCCTAATTTCGAATGAGATATCTTTTGCTCCTAAAAGCTCTTATTACATTCCGTGTTGTTCAGGGATTTCTCTAATTCTCAAACCGTGTTAGAACGAAACCGTGTTCTAGGATGCCATGTTGTCTGAGGGTTTTCCCCAATTCTCGAACCGTCTTAGAGCAAAACTGTGTTATAGAAGTGCCGTGTTATACGGGGGTTACCTGTATTGGTCCCTACTAGGAAGAAAGGGAAAGAGGAGGCAGGAAAAGGCAGGTAGGCCTAAAGTCACCCTCCCTTCTTGGAATGGGATAAAAATGAAGAACCTCCTAGTAAAAGAGAAAAACTCTGCACTTACATACTTTGGGTGAGGAAGAGAACAAACAAAACCAAACCAGAAATACATCTGGGTCATTGTCTTCATTTCTCTTGCCCTGAAATCTCAAACTCGTCAGTGGGAACAATAAGCAAAAAAAGACATGGAGGGTTTCATATCTCCCCTTCCTACATATTCTCTAATGAAAATATTTATGAGGACGTAGGAAAACCATCTTAGTTCTAGTAAACAGATTGATAATCCAAATCTAAGTAGGCCTTCTTTAAAAACCTTTCCTCTTTACTACAACAAAGGAGCCAATGGAGGCACTGGCCACGAGACACAAACCACCGATGTGCAATGTTGGAGTGGACGGGGAGATCATATAACCCCACTCCCTTGTTTCACAGGCAGGAAGTTGGTTCTTAGAAATAAAGAATTTGTTCAAGGTTACACAGTACTTAGTGCCAGAGCCATTAGAGCCTTGGTATGTTCTTTCCTAATCCAATTCTCATTGCAGTACTGTAGCCTTGTTATTAAGGGTAGCATGAGACATACTCTGAAAACAGAGGAGATCATAGGAATAAGAATGACATTAGACTTCCGGTCAAAATGGCGGACTAAGTAAATACTGTGCTAGCCTCTTCCTAAGACATCAAAATTACAACTAAATTACAGAACAACCATCATTGAGAACCACCTAAAGATTAGCTGAACAGAATTTCTGTAACTAAGGATATAAAAAAGAAACCACATGGAGACTGATAGGAAGGGCAGAGATGAGGAATGAGTGGACCCCACATCCACAGTATAGCAGTTAAGAAACAGGAGGGATATCTTGACTGTGGAGGTCCCCCTTGAGGAGTGAGGGGTCCCAGTCTGACACTGTGCTCCCAGCCCAGGGTTCCAGTGACAGAAAAAGGAGTCCTTACAACCTCTCCCTGTGAAAACCATTGGGAATTGTGCTGAGTGAGATGAGGGCTGCTGGAGACCTAGGCCCTGCAGGTCTTAAAGGGCCTGCGCACAGACTCACCTGCTCACAAAGTCACTTTTTCTGAGCTCCAGCACTGGGGCAGCAGTTTGAAAAGCACCAGAGATGTACAGGAAGGAGGTGAACTGACTGGCTTTAGGATAAGGGCTGGAGGAGCAGGGGCCAAGGCAGTTCTCTCTGGGGATAGAAATGATGGAAGATACCATTGCTCCTTTGTTGAGCAGTCCTCCCACCCAGTTGACAGGTGCAGGCGGGCACCAAATCTGAGCTCTCCATTAACCTGGCTAACACCATTTGTCCCACCCTAGTGATTCCCTGAGACTCTGCCCCATCCAACTTGTGCATCAGAACCAAGCCTCTTCCAGCAGCTTTTCACATAGATGGCCTCTGTTGGTTCATGGTGTAGACTTTCCTAAAATCTCTCAAAGGTCCATAAACCCCAAATAAGCAATGGCTGGCCTTAGTGTGCCCCATACCCTTTGTTAAATGGTCCTAAGCATGACACTAGTGGCAGTCATCCTCAGTTGGCAACATAGCCTCTCCCAGGAACTTAAAAGCCCAGCACAGGCAGCTACTAACCATAGATCACTTTGTAACTCGTACCAAGTGGCTCTGGGCCAGGCACAGGCAGCAGCTGTTCTGGACTCCACTGGAGCTTATCCCAAGAGGCTCCAGAGCCAACATATATGGTGGCTGGTTTGAGAACACACTAGAGAACCATGTTATTAGCTCCACAAATGACACACCCAAAGGGTCAATTTGAGAGGCACCAGAACCCCATTAAAGTGTCTCCTATCTCTGCGTGGTAAGCCCCCACACAAAAACTCACCCACTGTAGATATGGTCATTCTTCACAGCCAGTCAGCCTGAGGTTCAATTTCCCAAACTGACATGCCAACAACAATCAAGGCTCAACAACAATAAGAGGTCACACACAACCCACACAAAAGACACCACTGGAGCACCCAGTGAGGTGAACAAGGAGACTGCCTCTGGGCTCCACAGGACACCTACTGTTCTGCCAAGACTGGGAGACATAGGAGATAAATCTAACACATAGAAACAAACACAGGGAAGTAGCCAAAATGAGGAGACAAAGAAACATGTCCCAAATGAAAGAACAGGACAAAACTAAAAAAATAAACAAAACAAACAAAAGAAACAAAACAAATTTAAAAAAACACCAACTAAACAAAATGGAGACAAGCAATCTGCCAGCCGCAGAGTTCAAAACACTGGTTATAAGAATTTTCAATAAACTTAGGGGAAGAATAGATTAACACACTGAGAACATCAATAAAGAGACAGGAAACATAGAAATAAAATAGTACACATAAAAAAGAACCAGTCAGAAATGAATAATACAATAAAAATACAGTAGAGGGAATCAACTGTAGGTTAGATGAAGTAGAGGGCTGAATCAGTAATATGAAAGACAAGGTAGAAGAAAACATCCAACTAGAACAGCGAAAAGGAAAAAGAATTAGAAAAAAATGAGGTTAGTTTAAGGGACCTCTGGGACAACATCAAGTGCACCAACATTTACATCATAGGAGTACCAGAAGGAGAAAAGAGAGAGCAAGGAATTGAAACCCTATTTGAAGAAATAATGATGGAAACCTTCTTTAATCTGGAAAAGGAAATAGGCATACAGGTCCAGGAAACAGAGCGTTCCAAACAAGATGAATCCAAAGAGGCCCACATCAAGATATACCATAATTAAAATGCCAAAGGATAAAGACAAAGAGGGAATCTTAAAAGTAGCAAGAGAAAAGTGGTTAATTACATACAAGGGAGCTTCCAAAAGACTATCAGCTGATTTCTCAACAGAAACTTTGCAGGTCAGAGGGACTGGCACAAAATTTTCAAAGAGCTGAAAAGCAAAGACCTACAACCAAGATAACTATCCCCAAGATAGCCATCACTTAGAATCAAAGGAGAGATAGAGTTTCCCACAAAAGAAAAAACTATAGGAGTTTATCACCACTAAACCTGTATTACAAAAAATGTTAAAGGGATTTCTTTAAGAAGAAAAGATTTTTAAAAAGTTAATCAGAAAATATAGGAAAGAAAACATTCTCATTGACAAAGGCACACGTGTAATAAAAGCAGTGGATCAACTAACTAAAAGCTAGTACAAAGGTCAAAAGGCAAAAGTAGGAAGATCACATGTAATTACAACAATAAATAAGGGTATACAGAAGCACGCACACACAAAATAAGTAAAAAATGATGACAAAAACAAAAGTGGAAGGGTAAGTAAAAATTTTAGTGACTTATACTTAAGTGACCATTAACTTAAAACAGAATGTTAGAAATAGCTTGATATATAGGAAGCACATGGTAACTACAAACCAAAAATCTAGAAGAGATATGAAAGACATAAAGAGAAAGAAATCCAACCACAACAATAGAAAGTCATCAACATACAAGAGAGGAAAGCAAGAGAATGAGAAAGGAAGAGAGAAAAACTACAAAAACAATTAAAAATATTAACAAAATGGCAATAACTACCATTAACTACTTTAAATGTAAATGGACTAAATGCTCCAATCAAAAGACATAAAGTGCCTGAATGGATAAAAAAACAAGACCCATACATATGTTAAGTCCCACTTCAAATTGAAAAATACATACAGGGAATAGAAAAAGATATTTCATGCAAATACTAATGAAAAAAAAGCTGGGGGAACCATGATCATGGATAGTAAGAATTAACATTGTTAAAATGTTCACACTATCCAAAGCAACCTATAGATTCAATGCAATCTCTACCAAAATACCAATGGCATTTTTCACAGAACTAGAACAAATAATCCTAACATTTATGTGGTACCACAAAAGACCCCAAATAGCCACAGCAATCTTGAGAAAGAAGGACAAAGCTAAAGGTTTCATGCTATCTGACATAAAAGTATACTATAAAGCCACAGTAATCAAAACAGCATGATATTGGCATAAAAACAAACATATAGTTCAATGGAACAGAATAGAGAGCCCAGAAATAAGTCCACACCTATATGGTCATTCAATTTATGAGAAAGGAGGCATAAATATACAGTGCAGTAATGACAGTCTCTTCAATAAGTGGTGTTGGGAAAACTGGACAGACACATGCAAATGAATGAAACTGGATCATGTTCTTACTCCATATACAAGAATAAATTCAAAATTGATTAAAGACTTAAATAAGGCCCCAAATCAAAAAAACTGCTAGAAGAAAACATAAGCAGTAAATTCTTTGACATTACTCTTAGCAATATTTTTTCTGGGTGGATATATCTCCTCAGGCAAGGGAGACAACGGAAACAAAAAATGGCACTACATCAAACTAACGATTTTTTTGCACAGTGAAGGAAACCATCAACAAAATGAAAAGATAGCCTACCGAATTGGAAACGATATGACCAATGATAGATCTGATATGGGGTTAACACCCAAAATATATCAGAAACTCATACAACGCCAAAAACAAAAAACAAACAATCTGATGAAGAGATGTTCAACATAGCTAATCATAAAGGAAATGCAAATTAAAGCCACAATGTCACCTCACACCTGTCAGGATGGCTATCATCAATAAATCAACAAAGAACAAGTGTTGGCGAGGATGGTGAGAAAAGGGAACCCTCATGTACTATTAGTGGGATTGTAAATTGGTGCAGCCACTATGGAAAACAGTATGGAGGTTCATCAGAAAATTGAAAATAGAGCTACCTTATGACCCAAGAATTCCACTCCTGGGTATTTAGCCGAAGAAATCCAAAACACTAATTCAAAAAGGTATATGCACCCCTATGTTCACTGCAGCATTATTTACAATAGCTAAATTATGGAAGCAACCTAGATGTCCACTGACAGACAAGTGTATAAAGAAGTGGTACATATATCAACAGTAGAATATTACTTGGCCACAGAACAAAATCTTGCCTTGTGACAACATGGCCCTAAAGGGTATTATGCTAAGTGAAAGAAGTCAGAGAAAGACAAATACCATATGAATTCACTCATAATGTGGAATCGAAAAAACAAAATAAGTTAGCACACAAAATGAACAAACTCATAGGTACAGAGAACATTTTGAAAGTTGTCAGATGGGAGAGGTATTAGAGGGATGTGTAAAAAAGGAGATTAAGAAGTACAAATTGGTAGTTATACAAACAGTCACACGGATGTAAAAAAAATAAAGTTTTATGGCTGTGGTGTTTTGTAAAATATTGCTAAAAATAAAGCGGTTCTTAAACTTGAAAAAAAATGATATTAAAAAGTCATAATTAAGGGCAAAAAGTAACCCCCAAGAAAATCTTCCTCTCCTTATTGTGTGTTTGCCTACTGCTCCCTCTCTGTCCTCAGTTCTGGCTTCCAGTTCTACTCAAACACTAACCCTGATCATCTCAATGTGCCATACCATGAAAGACTTATTATCTTTATAAATAT
Source organism: Rhinolophus hipposideros (assembly GCF_964194185.1). Classification (NCBI taxonomy): domain Eukaryota; kingdom Metazoa; phylum Chordata; class Mammalia; order Chiroptera; family Rhinolophidae; genus Rhinolophus; species Rhinolophus hipposideros. The sequence goes on along the minus strand of NC_138054.1, from coordinate 6,844,569 downwards.
CAACTGGAGGCTGAAAACAGGATGGCCTCCTTACATCATCCTGTTCCTGTACCTCCATTAAACCCTGAATAAAAAACCCGTTAAAATGCCTCACTCTTTGAATGAAGTGTGAAACAACCAATCACCATGAGGCACTTAAAATGATAGAGCTGAAAAGCTTCTTTGTTGAACTGCTTGTATTTATCCTACAGCCTAGGGAAACACATGAGGCCTGTGCAATTAATTTTAATATTTCACATGTGCCAATTATTTGAATCACCAGGACAATTTAATGGAGCAGACTGCCAGACAGCACAACTGCCAAGACAAAGGCACAACTCCACTGGACCAAATCCCATCCCCACCCCCCACCCTGCCCCCATTCTCAGGTTTAGGCCCCCTTCTTCAACTTGAAATCTTCTGGACACATCAGCTTTACTTTTGTTGCAGTTCACACACACGAAGGAAATTTCAGAGGATGGTAAACTAGAAAAACAACTATGTGGCACTAAACAGAAGGTGAGTCTGGCTCTTGTGCTTTGGTCTTGTACTTCCTAAGGGGTCTATAAAGCCTGGTCTGAGTGTGGGGACAGGGAGGAGCTGGCACGCCCCTTCCCTAGTCCCTCAGGGTTTGGTAATCTTTCCTGTCTTCCAGCAGAATAGTCAAACCAGCCACACAGCTGAATTTACTTTGCTTGTGTGTCTGATTGAATAAATCTAAAATAACAACAGACTCATTGACCTACGCCTTTGGCCAAACTCCTCCTCACATACTCACAACACATTCTAGCTGTGTTACTACTCCCTGCAAGCAGGTAAAGGCTCCCTGGTTCAGTTCCTGATTTTATTTTATTATTTTTTTAAATTTTAATTATAGCTTACATACAATATTATATTAGTTTCAGGTGTACAGCATAGTGGTTAGACATTTATATAACTTATAAAATGATCCCCCTGCTGAGTCTAGTACCCACCTGGCACCATACCTAGTTATTACAACATTATTGACTGTATTCCCTCTGCTGTACTTTACATCCCCATGACTATTTTGTAACGAGCAATTTGTACTTCTTACTCCCTTCTCCGTTTTCACCCAGCTCCCCCGATGGTCCCTCCCATCTGGCAACCATCAATCTGTTCTCTGTAGCTATGAGTTTGTTTGTTTTGTTTCTTTATTTTGTTTTTTAGATTCTACATATAAGTGAAGTCATGCGTGTCAACGAAAAACATCCAGCCTAAGAGAAAGCTTGTAAGAGTTTATTTGAGCCAAACTGACAATTGCAGGGAAGCAAAATCTCAATGGATTGAGAAAATGCTCCACAAAATGGCAGTTTGCAGCTTATTTTGTACATACCATGTTTTGCCGAAAATAAGACCTACCCTGAAAATAAGCCCCAGTTAAAGATTGTCAGCCAGAGGGGTGCATGTTCCAGAAGGAGATGACAGGACTGCATTTGAATAAATGTAGATTGTTGTACATGAAAAAATAAGACATCTCCTGAAAATACGCCCTAATGCGTCTTTTGGAGCAAAAATTAATATAAGACCTGGTCTTATTTTCAGGGAAACATGGTAGAATCAAAGGAGGAGGGTTACGTGAAATTCACTGGTGGTAAATTACAGGGGTGAGAGAAAACAAAGCAGGGAAATCTCTGGGATTGGATAAAAGTAAATTGGAGAGACAGGTATTTCTTCTACATTGGTGGGTACAGGATAGTTAATAGTTCATAGAGATGTTAATCAAGGGACAAGCATAATAATGAGGGATTCTTTCCTGCTCTGGTCCAGAAAAAGGGATTACTGACATTCCAAGGATGTCATCTTAGGTGCAAAAAGACAATAGACGGGCTCATTTAAGGTGAAGATTGACTTCATGAAGGAAGCTTCAGGCTAAAGATGTGATTTCCCGCTATGGCCCACCTTAGTTATAAATTTTTTTTTATGTTCACGCCATTTCATGTGGTTATTTTAAATCTCCTGACCTAGTCAGGTTTAACCTGTGGCCCCTTTTCCATCTTCACATGGTATTTGCCTTTCTTGTCAGCCCCTGATTTTACACCAGAGGCAAAATGGCCATCCTTTGCTGTTACAGAGGTTGCTAATATTCCTGGATAACCTAGGAAGAATTTAAGCATCCTTGAAGGTGGGGAGGATATCTTATCCAAGTCAGTTAGTCAGTTTTTAATTCAAAGATGTTCAGTAAGGTACTATTTTGTGCTTAAATATTACTTCTTCAGAATTGTAAGATCTGAGTCACCTCTGGGAATTTATTTAGTCAGTTTTCTAAGTTACATTAAAGTGAATCCTCAATGATCCTGAGTTCGTATCTATTCCCATTTGTAAACATATTCAGAGAACGACCAACATAATAAACCTGCCACTCATTTTAGCTTCTCTCAATCCTTTTGCAGAGGGAGAATTTAAAACGCTATATTATTACCTAGTGGGAATAGGAATGCAGGTTGAAGCCTTAGGAACATCGGAAGATGAGCAAGCCACTGATACTGAGTTAAAAACTGGTAGATCAAGCTTTAGAGCCTCCGAGGCTTCTCTGGGGAGAGCATCACCTCGCAAGAAAGTTTTCAAGGAAGTCATGTAGCTGAATGGGCTGAGTGGCTTTCTAAGGTCACATGAAAAGAAATGCTGACATTCTTTCATCTGTTTAAAGACAAGGGTTAAAGGAACCAATACACATGACCGCCAGCTCTCAAGGAAGGAAGGAGCAGGCCCAAGGGTGGCTGTGCTGAGGCTAAATGGTGATCGCATGTGGGGGACCCTGTGTCTTACTAAGGAGGTTACCCTGCTGTCTGAGCACTGCCCCACAGTGAGATAGAGGCCCAATGAACAGTTCTGCTTCTTGGTGTGCAGGTGTTTTCATTCTGTGTTCACTGTGTATTCTTAAGACTTCGGAAAGCCTTTCTCATGGGTTCAGTAAATGCCCTAGCACGCACTTGGCTGGGGTCCTCCTCTCCTTAACAGAGACCAAGTGGTCTCCCCCCTCTCGATAATCCCACCACACATTTGACCCTAGCCTCTTCTTAAGTTTTTCTTCCATTGGGAGAATTATTCCAAGTCTTTGATTCCCTTTTCCAAACGTCTGTGTCTCATCTTGGACTGGGAAAGCCCAGGCTCCACTACTGCTCGGGCTGAAGACTGTGTACCAAGCAGTCCATGCTGAAAACTGGGCCCAACCCAGGGAAACCTTCTGAGAAGGGGTTTGTAGCCCAAATCCCTCTCTGCTACCAGAACACCTGTGAACTCAAGCTCGCGCTTTAATGAGAGCCAGCTGGTGGCCTTACCTTTGTATATAAGCATGTAACATGTTGCTGCAATCGTCAGCCCTGCCCAGAATAGAGCAAAGTTTTAGGAGTGAATGAGAAATGTCGACATCGCTACCCAGAGCAAGCCTCAATATGTACTAACCATCCCACAGCCCTGGCACTTTAGCTGCTATCTGAGATTTTTCCTTCCTATATTTGTTTTAAGCCCCTCTCTTCTCACATCTTGTTTTTAATCACAGCTCAGAGTGGAACATATGTAAGGTAATTACTCCTCGGTACGCTGTGGTAGTGCTCATTAATTAGGAATCATTTTCAGAGGGAACACTACAACAAGGAGTTTTATCAAAGCTGGGTTATTATTTCAGTTCTTTGTCTCACCCACATAAGTTTATTTGATGCCTCCTCCTGGAGCAAAAAAAATTTGTGTTTGTGAAGACAGATCATAAGGGAGTTAAGAATTTTTCTTAGAGTGGAGCTATTGATTTCCTTAATTAATGTAAAACAAGTATTTCTTTAAAAAGCTACCAATCAAGCTTTTTCCTGAAGCTCAAGTTTCAAGCCCTTAATTTCATTTCCTTCAGTCCCGCTTCTCTGAAACGAAGCCATGGCTGCAGTGCAGGGATAGCATCAGAGCCAGAGCAAACACACTCATGGAGGCCGAGTGCTGGAGTGTCCTCACAAGGATGTAGAGGGGTCTTTGAAGACAAACTGGGCTGCGGAGGGTCTGAGGCACCCAGCAAGCTTACTCACAGGTCCCATCTTTCTGAGCCCACCCTACAAGCACACTGGACTCTGAAAGGCTCAGCATGGAACAACACAATCAAATGCATTTCAAATTTGTCCTTAAGTTGTTTACAGCTGTGCAAATGACGCTCATCTATCCTGGAAAGCAGACATCCAAAGTGTGGATAGAAGCTACAGTGAGATGTGCAGAAGGAAGTTTAGTTTTTTTATACTAAAAAACCCCACTTACATTCTTCTTCCTGACGTGCTGGGTTAGATTCCAGAAGCATGGGCAAAACTAGGGTATGCTATAATGTCAACTTCCAATTACTGTTTTAAAGGGGGGATAATAACTTCCAAAATATTCCAAAAGGTTTTGAAATTGAAAACATTTTTTTCAGAGCAATACTTTTACCTTGGAGTAAACCATCATTAACCCTTAATATAAACAATCAGAAAGCTTAAACAATGGAGAAGTAACATAAAAAAACACATCGAGAATTTATTCGTAGTTTTCAGAACAGCACTGTTTATTGTCTTCCATAGAAATAACCTTGTCCCCCCAAGATGATAAGGTACAGGTGTCTAAAATATGTATGATATATGTATGCATATATATGTGTGTATATATTATAATCCATATACACATACACAAATGTATGTCTGTAGTATTAGTCTGACTGATGGGATTTCATTCACTCAGTAAATATTTACTAACTGTCCAATCCCTATGGTAAGCATTGAAGAAAATAGTTAAGCAAGAGAAAATTCCTACCCCTGAACTTACAGCCTAGTGGGAGAGACAGGAAAACACCAAGTGCAATAAAATGTTGGTGGCTTTCTGATGATGTGGGCACAGTGAACCCCAAAGATGAAGATTGTCCTCGGAGGGCAGGGGTACCATATACGGTTCCCTGTGGAAAGGGATCCTTGACCTGCAATTGGAAGGCTGCCTGCTGGCCTCTGTATTTGAACTCTTTGGTACCTGGCAATCCACGCGTGGTATGTGTGGTAACTCATAGGCAACCATTTTTGGTAAGCAAGTGTCTTCTGTATTAGTTCGTTCCCTGGGCTAAAATTAATCCATTGCCTGCACCTGGCATCAGGTCGTGCGGCCTGGGAGTGTGCTGTCCTTAGAACTGCTGACATACAAACTACACTGGGCAGCCCGGTGTGCGCGGCCGGAGCTGCCTGCTGAATGGGTCAGTCGGCGTGCCTCCCTCTGGGAGCCTGTGATGCCATATCACCGTGCGTGAGAAGCACCAAGGGACATGAATGGTGTTCTGAAAATAAGGACAATCTTCCAAAGGAGCTGTTTATTCTCCTTGCAGTACTTTTCCCAACAGGAAGAGAAGCTGGCCTGTCTCCAGCCGGCCGTTAGCTATGTGAGCAAACCAGGCCTCACGCCTATTACACTGACCTGGAAAACTAAAATCCTGATGCTTCAACTAAGGGGGATGGCCAACTACCAGGTGTAATTTGGTTTTTCCAAATGCTGTGAAGCAAAGAAGAGCAGCTGTTCTTCTTTACGTCTTGTCACAACTACTAAACAGCTGTGTGATATTAGGCCAGTAAGTTACTCTCCCTGAGCCTCAATCCTCCCATAGGACCAGACCATAATACAGTACCTCATACAGAACAGGTATACAACAGCACAGGTCTGCACACACACACACACACACACCCTAAGAAGTGTGCCCACAGAGGATTACAGGAAAAGGAGACATGAAAGACACATACTCATGAAAAAGTGATACACTATCTTGAGGACACAACTTTGAAAACTTAGTCCAACAGTGAAACACATATTAGCAAAATGGAGCATGATTTTTTTTAAAAAAAGAATTGTTTAGAAACCCACCAGATGAAAGCTGATGAAAGAGACAACCTATCTTAGGGTACGTATGTGACCCTTGGGAACTAAAGCTTTGAGGCAACAAGAAAGCAGTTGACCCTTCCAAGCTCTCCTTGCTCTAGCCAGATGCCCAGGGCCTGAAGCGGCAGGCGGGCAGCACAGACACCTGGATATAGGGGCATGGACCCGCTCTTTAAAGATGAGTGACAGCCTGGTTCTGAGGGAGGACCCGTGTCAGTCAGTGAAGTGCTGCAAGTATAACCCAGAGCTTTTGAGGCCCTACAGCGCCAGAGCCCTCACGGGCACCATACTCACTCACCCACTTGCAAATAAACAACCAAATACTGACTAAAAAGAGGAAGGTAGGTCAGATGCCCCGATTCACAACAAATGTGGCCTTTCCAGGAACCGCAGCTTCCCACAGGGCACGTATGCAATGGCCTGAAGCTCCTCCACTAAGTAAGGAGAATCTACTTCTCATTCCCAAAAATCCCTCAGAACATTCTGAACATGTCCGACATGATTCCCAGATGATCTTAGGTCTTCAGGAGTTCTTTAAGTGCAGGGTAGAAACATTAAAGCATTTCCCAGGCAAACGTTACATAATCACTGAGACCAACATGGCTTCCAGTTAAATGAGAACTCCCAGGACAGCATGTGAAACACAAAGATGGGAAACAGGCACTGAGAACACATTGGCGGCCAAACAGAAGGCTGAAGAGACACAAGTTTAAATTAAAGTCAATCACCTTGCTATAAAATATTTGAATGTGCTTTTAAGAAATGCATCTCAGGCCAGTCAGGTGGCTCAGGTGGTTGGAGCTCCGTGCTCCTAACTCCGAAGGCTGCTGGTTCGATTCCCACATGGGCCAGTGGGCTCTCAACCACAAGGCTGCCGGTTCAATTCCTCAACTCCTGCAAGGAATGGTGGTGGGCTGCACGCCGGCAATTAACATTGAACACGGCACCTTGAGCTGAGCTGCTGCTGAGCTCCCAGATGGCTCAGTTGGTTGGAGCGTGTCTCTCAACCACAAGGTTGCCAGTTCGACTCCCACAAGGGATGGTGGGCTGTGCCCCCTGCAACTAACATTGAAAGGACAAAAACTTGACTTGGAAAAAGTCCTAGAAGTACACACTGTTCCCCAATAAAGTCCTGGTCCCCTTCTCCAATAAAAAAGAAATCTTTAAGAAAAGAATGCATCTCATTTTAGACTTCTAATACTGCTTTTAAGGTAGGGTTATTACACCAATTTTTTAGATGATGAACCAAACCATGGCTCAAAGAGGCTAACTGACTTGTCCAAATGAGAGACAAGATGGGCTTAGAATGCAGATCTGTTTCTACTACAACAATCAATTTAATTGCACATGCATCTCATAGAAATCTCTAAAGAAGTAAGTCTCATCCTGTAGCAGACAGGCTATCCAAGCTGCCTGACGGTCTGAGTACCGCTATGGGAGGCCCTGGAGCGCCTGTTGCCCGATAGGTCTCTGTGCTCAGGCTACATGGCCCCATCAGCAGACCAAGCATGGGTGCTGGTCAGGCAGCAATGAGTAACCTGAGCTCTGTCCAGTGGAGGCCCCCATCCTGGTGGTGACTCTGTGGACCAATCAGATCCTCTCTCCTGAGGAAGCTGGACACGCCACAAACAGAAAAAGGGCCTTTGAAAGAGGGGAAAAAGGCAGCATGAGGTGTCCAGGCCCCACGAAAACTGAGCCCTGCACAGGATCACATAATAGAGACTGGGAAAACTTCCTGGGTGCTAGCAAAGTAGCCAATTCTGAGAGAGATCAGATCTCAGGGAGGCCTGCTCTGAGAAGCTGGGATGCTGTTATGTACCCCTTACCAGCTTATATATCCTCTCAGCAGCCTCTGGTCCCTGATGAAACCCTTTTCATTCTAACCCCAAAGAGCAAAGCAGATGATTATTTTAAAGTCCTGTAGGGGAACGTAGACTGGGAGACTGACCAAACCCATCTCCCTGGTTACGGCACAGCGCCTGCAGGCAGAAGTCATCCTTTCAAAAGGGTGTCGAAGGGTGCCCACCTTGGACATCAGACTGAGACTGATATCGAGAGCTATCCATTAAGATTCCTGGAGGGAGCTGCTGTGGGATGACTGTGCCCCCTCCCCACCCAATTCATATGCTGAGTCCTAGGCCCCAGTACCTCAGAATGTGGCTGTAATAGGAGACAGAGTCATTACAGAGGTGATTAAGAAGTCATAAGGGTGGCCCTAATCCAATATTCCTGGTGTCATAAGAGGAGGAGACTGGGATACAACAATACAAAGGAAAGACCATATGAAGATACTGGGAGACGATGGCGTCTACAAGCTAAGGCGAGAGGCCTCAGAAGAAACCAATCCTGCTGATACTCTGATCTCAGCCTTCCAGACTCCAGAACTTGAGACAATAAAATTCTGTGTGTTAAGCCACTTAGTCTGTGGTATTTATTATGGCAATCCTAGCAAACTACACCAGAAACCTTCAAGTTGGGTCTCTATAAAGACACCAAGAAGACCACAAGTGATTCAAGCCATATGCTGGAGCAATATAGTGATTCGGTAGGGACGCGCCCTGGGATTGAATGCTGGTTCTGCCACTTACAGACTGAGTCTCCCTGGGAGAGACGCTTTACCTCAGCTGCCTGGTGTCCACAAGGGAGCCCAGAACACTGCACGTCTTGGAGGCAGGTGGTGAAGGTGCAGTGAGACTGGCGAATAAAGATTTAGCATAGAGCTGGAGCTCAGTGAACACTGCCCTCAAGGAAGTCTCACTGCCATTCTCAGGCAGTTAATTCAGATGCCGTCCGATTGAACTAACTGCATGTAATAGATGGAGGGCGGGAATATTGACATCTAAGTCCTGCTCGCCTGGGATGGCTGAAGCACGTCCGTCTGCCCTGACTCCTCATCCTGCTCTGGACTCCTCTTCTTCTTCCTCATGAGTTTGTCATACTCAGGAGTATCTTGCTCCACTGGGTGTCAGACCATGGTTGTGTGTGCCAGTTTGTCTCCCTCTGCACCTGCCTGAAGTTCCCTGTGAGAGGCTTTCTGGAAAGATCTGATGAAGAGGCTTTGCTTCTAATCAGTATGTTCTGTGGCATCCTCGCCATCTGGTGCCTGGAGCAGCACTCTCTGCTCACTACCTGAGCTCTCTCAACACTGAGCTGCTTGTGCCACTGCTGAAGGTTGGGGAGAATAACTCACTGACCGAAACAGATACTCAGGCTAACAAAGAAAGTTCCGAAGAAAGGACTTAGGCACTTAGACTCATGAAGAGGCTCTCAGGGGGACACCGTTCTACCTCCAGGAGGCCAGTAACAGAAATCTACTCCTGCTGGCTTGATGGGGAAGGGAAATCTGTTTCAGGCGGCCAGGGACGAGCATGCCTTCTAGCCCCAGGAAAGCACAGGGATAAGGGACTTGACTGCCCTCTGTACTGAATCTTGGCCTCCTGTCACTACTTCCCTCTGTCCATCTGCTTGGTTCTCTTCTCTGTGGACGGCCATGCTTTGCCTCTCTGCTCAAGGCAATTACACGATGTGAAAGGTAACTCTGTGAAAAGAAAGATTGAATCTCTGTCATCCCTAATTATAAATTCTCTTCATGGTTCACGTGTCTGTCCGGGTCCCAGCAGCTGAGCCTGGGAGTAGAGGGTTGGGGGGAAGGGGGGCTGTAGAGAGGAAGCCTCACCGCACAGAATGGTTGCCATGGCCCACTGCTCTGTTCTTGGCTGGGACAGAGGAGCAGTTCACAGAGAATGGGAAATCACTGTGAGCCTAGAAGATACTCCCAAAAGGTAACCACTATGCCATCAAACTTTAGCTGCAAAAGTTCGGGGATCGACAGTCAAACACAGACTTACTATCACATGGACTATACACTTCCTCACAGAGATTTTTACTGTTAGTCCCTCATAAGTGCTGCCATTTTCTTAGCTACATCCAGTGTAATTGAGACAGGTTAATTAGCATGCTGTTAGACAGGAAAGTCCCTGGTGGAATAAACAAAGGCAGCCATATCCTGAAACTCCAGGTTCTAAAATAACTCATTCCCTGGAGGACAAAAACGTAACTGCTCCCTGAGGTTAATAAATTACCTTGTAAATCCCTTTGGGCCGGACACACAGGGCAGATCTGATAGGCAGAAATGGGTTATTTCGTTAATCCCTTCAGGATGGACAAACAGACCAAATCTGATAGACAAATTCCATTAGAAGGTGCCAGCCCCCTTCTCTAAGCAGGCGAGGGAAGACACAAGAGTAAGAGCCTTTTGCCTCAGCTAGTGGGCTTCCCTATCGGTGCCCCCTCTCGCCTGACAGCTGCAACTCATTGCTTTAATAAACTATCCTCTTTTGTAACCCCTCGCCTCTCTGGTCCGTGCTCCCATTCTTCGGTTTCGCGAGACCACGATCCCGGAGCATACACAGAGAAATGTCCTCCATCAGAATAATTTTATGTATGATTTTGATTTTTGAAATGCTGATTAAAAGGGAAAAAAAAACACCTCAAACCTGTCACACTTCTTTAGAACTCAAAAGGAAACACAATTGCTATTTGTAAATTAGTGAAATAATGCTATTTTAAATTAGATGTCTGGTAGTTGATGTGCTTTGGGAATAATTTTTACCAGGAAATAGATTTTAAAACAACAGTAGATAATAGCAAAATAGTGTCATCTCCAAAAAAATGACTGATATCTCTTGTTTCAGAAACACTGACAGCAACTATTTGGTATTCACTGACATCATCAAATCAACTGCTCATTGAACTCCAAATCAGAATACAAAGTGCTGTCTGCCTCTTGTGGAATCCCTCTGGTATTTAGACTCTATGAAGCAGACTTTGGGTCTGAGTCAAAACCTTGAGAAACAAAGATGCAGGGTCTGTCCAGAATGGAAGTTTCATCAAATTAGCACCCTGCAAATTGGCACCCTGATGTGCCGGCTGCAAACTTCAGTTCTGTCTTAACACAGGTGTCCTTCCGATTGCACTTTTCGACCATCAACACATATACAAAGTCCGTATGAGATGTTTTATCATTTATAAAATCCCCAAAGAAAAAGTGGGCAAAGTACTTGAAAAACTAAGAGAGGAATTCAAATGATTAAGAAACACATGGAAAGATTCTATTTCCCTTGTCATTAAAATAACAACAAAATGTTCTGAAAAATATATGTAAATAAATATAACTTCTCCACGTCAAAAAAGTGTTAAAAAATTAAAATAGATAAAGGATGTAAAAATGAAAATAGTGCCTATCTCTGAGTAATAGAATTATGAAGAATTTAAATTTTCTTCCTTATAGCTTTCTTTTCTAAAATAGAGATCCATTATTTCTAATATAAAAATCTAATACTTTTAGTATGTAAGAAAGAAAAGAAGGAAGAAAGGAGGAAAAAAGAAAGGAAAGAAGGAAGTAATTCTTAACCTCCAAGAGGTTAAGAGGCAATTAAAAGTTTGGAGTAATAAGGATCTAGTATCCAGAATATATAAAGCACTCTTACAGCTTAATAGAAAAAAAAAAAAAAAGGACAAACAACTTAAAAGTTTCTAAAAAACTTAAATAGATATTTCTCTAAAGAACGTATTCCAATGGCCCACAAGCACTTGAAAAGATCATTTAGTCACCAAGGAAATGCAAATCAATAACTTCAAGTAGCCCAGAGGGAGGGAAGGAAGGAAGGAAGGAAGAGAGGAAAGAAGGAAGGGAGGTAGGGAAAAAGGAGTGTTGGAAAAGGTAAAGAGGAACTGAAGCCTTGTACTTTGCTGGTGGGAATGTAAAATGATTTAGCTACATGGAAAACAGTTTGGCAGTTCCTCAAAAAGTTAAACATATACTTTCCTCTGGTCTCTCAAAGGGTAGTGGAACCCAGACAATCAGCATCTGGCTTGAGCATGTCCTGTATCTCTGGCTGAGCAGCCCTAAGCTGGCACTAGCAGCAGCCAACCTTGGTTGGCAGCTTGCCTCCCAAAGGTGATTCCAAGCACAGCACGGGCGGCAACCATCTGCAGATTTCTTTTCGGCTCCCTCTAGATGGCCCTGGGTGGGGCACAGGCTATGGCTGACGTAGACCTACAACGGATCCCTCCAAGGTGGTCCTGGGGCTGGCGCCCCCAGTGGCCAGCTTCAAACGAGCTGAAGTATCACCCAGCTGTCTCCAAGTACCACACACCCAAGGGGCAGAATGGACAGGCACCTGAGTCCTGCCAAGGCAGATCCGGCTCTGTAGGCTCAGCCCCTGCACAACTCTTCCACTGTAGTCGAGGCCAGTCCTCACAACCAGTGAGCCCAAGGGTCAGTCCCTCCCATTGATGTGCAATTATCAACCAAGGCTCAACTACAAGAGGAGGGCACACACAACCCACACAAGGGACACACCTGGAGCGTGTGGCTCAGGTGACCAGAAAGACTGCACCACTGAGCTCTACAGCACACCTACTACATAAGACACACAGCAGCCCTAATACATAGAAACAAACACAGGGAGGCAGCCAAAATGGAAAGACAAAGAAACATATCCCAAATGAAAAGAGCAGAACAAAGCTCCAGAAAAAGAAATAAACGAAACAGAGATAAGCAATCTATTAGATGCAGAGTTCCAAACACTGGTTATAAGAATACTCAATGATCTCATAAAAATGGAGATGGAAACCATGAAAAAGAACCAGTCAGAAATAAAGGATACAATAATGGAAATGAAGACTATATTACAGGGAATCAACAGTAGATGAGATGAAGCAGAGGATCCAACCAGTGATGTAGAAGATAAGGTAGCAGAAAACACCCAACCAGAACAGCAAAAAGAAAAAAGAATCCAAAAAATTGAGGAGAGTTTAAGGGGCCTCTGGGACAATACCAAATGTACCAACATTTGCATTATAGGGGTTGCAGAACGAGAAGAGAGCACAAGGAATTGAAAACCTACTGTTAGGTCAGCTGCGGGCATGGCCAAAGCAGCCGGGAGCCAAGTCACACCCCTCTGCTAAATGAGACCTCTCCTCACCTGACAGAGACTGGGGCCCCTGGCGTTTCCCAGAGAAGGCAGCAGACCGCTGGTGCGATAAGCAACTCTGGACACAGCCGCTCGTGCCTGATCTGCTGCTGGGGGGGCCTGCTCATCTGCCACCTCACTCAGCCAACCCCCACCCCCAAATCGCATATATGCCTCCCTCCCTCTACCTTGGGCGCGACCTCGCCAGCCCCCGTCTGTGGGACCGGTGAACCTCGCCCAGGAGCGCAGAATAAAGCACTCACTTTTCTCAACCCGCCTGACTAGGCTCATTATTTCACCGCAAGCCTTACACCTCCTTGAAGAAATAATGACAGAAAACTTCCCTAACCTGGTGAAGAAAATGGACACACAAGCCCAGGAAGCACAGAGGGTCCCAAACAAGATGAACCCAAAGTGGCCCACACCAGGACACATGATAACTAAAATGCCAAAGGTTAAAGACAAAGAGAGAATCTTAAAAGCAGCAAGAGAAAAGAAGTTAGTTACCTATAAGGGAGCCCCCATAAGACTGGCAGCTGGTTTGTCAACAGAAACTTTGCAGGCTACAAGGGACTGGCAGGAAATATTCCAAGTGATGAAAAGCAACGACGTACAACCAAGATTGCTCTACCCAGCAAAGCTGTCATTTAGAATTGAAGGACAGATAAGGAGCTTCCCAGACAAGAAAAAGCTGAAGGAGTTCATCACCACTAAACCAGTATTACAAGCACTCTTAGAGGGACTTCTTTAAGATGGGAGGGGGTTAAGGATGGGTGAAAAGGGAAGGATAAGGAAGTACAAATTGGTTGTTACACAGTAGTCATGGGGATGTAGGTATAGCATAAGGAATATAGTCAATAATATTGCAACAGCTATGTATGGTTCCAGATAAATACTAAATCTATAAGGGTGATAAAAGGGAATGGGGTTGGGAGTAGGGTGAAAAAGGTGAAGGCATTAAGAAATACAAATTGGTAGTTAATACAGTATGGGGAATATAATAACAATGTTGTAAAGATCATGTGAGGCGCCAGATGGGCACTGGACTTATCAGGGGATCACGTCATAGACGGTGTAGGTGCCTGACCGATGAGCTACACACCTGAGGCTGAAGTAGAATAATATTGAACGTCAGCTATAACTAAATATATAGGTATGTGTAGTCACGGGATGTGGAGTACAGCATAGGGAAGACAGTCGATGGTATTGTAACAGCTATATAAGATGTCAGAGGGGTAGTATCTTGGGGGTTGGGTTATCACTTTATGAGAGGTTAAATGTCTATTACGTTGCTTTGTACACCTGAAACTAATAAAAAAAAAAGTTAAACAGAATTACCAAATGACTCAGCAATTCTATTCCTAGGTATATACCCTAAAGAATTGACATCAGGGACTCAAATAAATACTTTTACACCCATTTATAGCAGCATTATTCACAGTAGCCAAACAGTGGAAACAACCCAGATGCCCACTGAGAGATGAATGGATAAACCAATTATAGTATACCCATACAATGGAGAATTATTCAGCCATAAAAAAAGAATGAAGTAGTGATACATGCTGAAATGTAGATGAACCTCAGAAACAATATGCTAAGAGAAAGAAGCCAGACACAAAGGTCACATATTGTACGATTCAATTTAATATGATGTATCCAGAACATGGAAATCCAGAGACAGAACGCAGGTGGGTGGTTGTCTGGGGCGGTGGGGTGGGTGCAGACTGGGAAGCAGCTGTGTACTGGGTATGGGTTTGCTTAGTTATGACAATGTCCTGCCACCAGATAAGCAGACAGAGGTGGTGGCTGCCCAGTGCTGTGAATGTACCCAATACTACTGAATTGCTCACTGGAAAATGGTTGATTTTGTCATGTGAATTCCACCTCATTAAAAAAAAAAGTTTAGACTAGCCCTTGTATGGGGACACCATTTAAATAGAGACCAATTTTAAATAGACTTGAGTCCCTGAATCCCAGAGACTTTGGGTTCAGAAGCAGAATGCAGTAGAGCAAGTGACACCTGTGCAGACAGCCTCCTTCCGTCTGCTATGGATTATTTGGATCTATTTTTCCACAGAATATGCCCATGTGATATTTTAACAGACACAATTTATTTATTTTTATTGGGGATTCAGGTAAGAAACTGGTTTTAAAAACGTAATGCAAAGGCCCAAATGATAAACAAATATAAAATTTTGAAATTTTTGATACTGTTTTATACTTTATTTTTCATATTTACTGATGATAAAGAACTAAAACCACAATCCATCTAAAATTATTAGCCACTTAAGGCAGCATACCAACAGATCATAATAGCCAGTTTTCACAGTTGCTTAAAAGTGTGTCAGAACAATTGAATGTACTTTTTTATATTAGTTCCAGGTGTACAAAACAACATAATGATTAGACATTTACAAACCTCACAAAGTGATCACCCCACCAAGTCTGCTACCCTTCGGACACTGTACACAGCTATTACAATACCATTGACTATATTCCGTATGTTGTACTTTACATCCCGTGACCATATATATATTTTTAATTAAAATTAAACAAATTTGCAGTTATGAATACAACTGCCGGGCCATTTTTACATTACAGCATGAACTAGAAGAAAAAAATATCTTCCTTGTATTGCCAGCAGGAAACCTAAGTAAAAGTATTATTTAAAATAGTTAATCAATATAATTATATAAATGTATAAATCTGGTCACAAGTTATAGGGTCCAACTTCAGGTGTCCACGTGTTTAGGTGTTCAGCCACTAGCAGAGAGAAGATGCCTGAAGGGCAGGCAGTGCTGTAACCAAAACCTCAGATAATTCCCAGGAAGGGAGGAAGGACCCCACAGAAAGGACATGGAGATAGAAAGGGAGGAGCGGGCCATGACCACTGCCTGAGGGGCCACTAAAACCTCTAAGACACACCTGTTTTCTGAGAAGCACTTAAAACAGCTCCGCTTTGAAGGTTGGAAGGACCTTGAATTTTAGTTTTCTATTAACTATTGGGATTTTTCCATTTTGAATATCTATATTGATCTCTTTTACTTAAACTGTGCTAAGAATAGCTTCTATTCAGACTAGTCTTCTCGAGAATTTGATCTGTTTAATATTGCCAGATATATTCCTGTATCAGACATGATATAACAGTATTTGGGATTCATATCTAAATAAATTCTCTTGCAGGAGGAATCCTGAAATGAAGAAGTTCACTGTATAGGTATTTGCTGATTCAATCTAGGTTTAAAAAAATAACATTCTAAATATAATCGACTCTTCTCTGTTTTCCTTCCCATGTGTTCCTCACACCTTCCTTTCCTAGCTTTCTTTTTGTTGTTTTGGGGAGGCTGTTCTTGGCTTGAGAGGTGAGCGGAGGTCTAATTGCAAGAACTGTGTGTACTTGGCACTGTACTGCATTTCAGTTCCACAGGGGTGGACGCATACTTTGCAGTGGCAATGCCACACCACAGGTGATAAGGTTCCCCTGCCAGGCGAAACGAAAGAGAAATATATGCAACTGTATTAAGTTTTTCCCCCATGTACCATTTTAAGAAATGCTGATCCAAGTATTGCTCAAATTCCAAATTCCATTCATACTTCAGGTCTTAATTTGCATGCCATCTGCTTTCTTAAGTTAAATACATTGGCTGTCCCCTGTGAAATGAATTTAATGAATTTGTCTTAAGTGGGCCACCCAAGTGGGGGGAGGAGAAATGATGTCTAATCATCACATCTGTATAATTTCTTCTTCTCAGGGAGGGAAAATAAAAACAGGTGACAGGAAGTGAAACTTCCCTACATCATTACTTCAAATGAAAATTGCCAGACACATAGTTATGAAAGGCAGATCCAGTTACCAGAATTAGGACATTTTGTTTGCTTCGTAACATATCAACCCTCTGTATATATTCATGAAATAAAATATTCTCTGATTAGTAACATTTGTGGAGTAAATGTAAGTGGAGGTAAAACAGGAGGAGAATGTGAAGAAACGTGATCATCCATTAAACTTACCGCTGAAGACTTCCTCACAGCCAAATCCATGTGGTCTGGGCATGTCACCCGACTGCCCTCTAATCCCACTTCTGCAAGACTACACCTTCCATGGCTTTCGTCCCCCAGCCAAAGCTCCCCTGCCTTGACTCTTGGCTGACTCTCTGAGTTCCTTCACTCACTCCCATCCCTTAAACCTTCCCTGGGTTCTCTCTTCGTCTAACTCTTTTCCTGTTCTAGACACTTCCTGGGCATCTCAGTCATGCCGGAGCTCCCACTGTCAAGTGTATATGGCCATCCTGGCTGATCCTTTATGAGCTGTGTCCCACCAAAAACTCAAGAAGTCCAAACGCATTCAGATAATTCCCAGAAAGCACTGCTCCCCCGACTTAACCCCTATTTCAGTGTCAACCACCATCCTCATTATCACACAAGTCAGGACTCGGAGCTACATTTCATTCCTCCATCTCCATGTTCTCTTCTTCAAATGGGCCCACCTTTCTTATGGATTTTAACTCCCAAATATCTTCTCCATTAGTCAGCTTCTTCCCACAAGCCCCCTGCCATTTGTCTCAGCTCAGACTCTCACCTCCTTCTGCTCAGATTCCTCAGATGAGCTTCTGTATCCTTTCCTACCACCAACCTACCCCCTGGCCAACAGTCTCAAGACAATTATTTATAAACTGCAAACAGATGAATTAGCTCAATGGCTCCCCATGTTCTGTCACGTAAGTCCACATTTTTATAAGGGAATACGGGCCTTTAAGATCTGACCCCTTTCAAACGCTTTTGCTTCATTTGTCCCCAATTCTTCCTATACATGTTGGTCACACTAAATTGCTCTCATATCTGTCTTCCTGTCTTTGTGCAAGCTGCCCATTCTACCTGGAATTTCTTGGCCCCTTCCATATCTAATTCCTATTTGTTTTTCAAGATTTAGCTAAACCATGGTCTCTAAAAAGTTTTCTGAGCATTTAAGGCAAAGTGAGGTGTTACCCTTCTTTGAAATAATGATGATGCATCTCTCATCTAAGACACTTTTTACATATAATTTCAAATATCTATGCACACCAACCTATCAGACTGTAAGCTCCTGGAGGACAAGAGCTCATTTTTTTTTAAACTTTATTTATTTAACTGTGTTTATCCAGGACTCATGAGCTCCAAGTCAAGTAGTTGTTTCAATCTAGTTGTGGAGGGCGCAGCTCACAGTGGCCCATGTGGGGATCAAACAGGCAATCTTGTTGTTAAGAGCACCGCGCTCTAACCAACGAGGCTAACCGGCCAACCCAAGAGCTCATTTTTAAAAGTCACTTTTATATCTCCTGACCACAAATGTCACAGATAGCATGTGTTCCCCACGCTAAGTGTTCAATAATGTTCACTGAAATGAATGAGTCACAACTTGACAAAGCATTCATTTTTAGCTACTCCAGCTAGGAGGAAAAGGACATTTAAAATTCATACTGAAAAGAATCGTCAGGAGCCTGCAGGCCACACCTCATCTCTGCGGCACTTGAGTGCTCTGACGAGGAAGTTGATGGCGTCAGCCTGCTACCCCTTCCTTCTTGCCCTCCTGTAGTGCCCAAAATCTGCAATTACATGTGACTCAAAACTCATTTGGTCTCAGGTACTGGAAACCCACCTCAAATCCTCAGGGAACTTACACTCGCTTAAGGAGTCTGAGGACAGAGTGGGCAGCTGAGCTGTGGGCACAGGAGGGTGTAGCCGGGTCTCAGAACAGGTAGCAGCCGGACACTCGCCGGGTCAACACTTCCTTTCCTTCCCACCTCTCGGCTCTGCTGCTTCCTTCTCTCTGCTCATCACATTCTCCTCACTGTAGGAACATGGCCACAGATGGTTTACAGCTTGATCGCTCACGGCTTTAAGTTCTCTTTGATTTTCCATCCAAACGTCATACAGAAAAGGCATTATTTGACCAGCTTTGTTAGGTGCCTACCTCTGGACCAATCAAGTATCTCAAGGGGCAGAGTGCCACTGTCCCAACGAGGAAGGTCCCCTATTAACCAAGCACATGGGGAAGAAGCTGCTTCTAAAAAAGGGCGCCCACAGCTCATGGCAGGCGTCCGCGACTCCTGTTACTCTAAACAGGATGGCTTAGGCACATAGTGGTTTGGAAACGCCACATTCAGATCTAAAGAGTCTCTGTCTTCCCCGTATAGACAACTTTTTACTTCCTTTCGTGTTACCTTCTTTCAAAAATTGTCCTTGCTCCTCACCTTGTGGATGTGGAGCAAGTACGTGACAAAGTAACACATATACACATCATGGTCTGACTCCCCGATTTCCTATCCAACCCCGTGATTCTGTCTCTTCCAATCAGAAAAGGTTTTCCCAAAAAACCATGAATAATCTGCACACTTCCAACACACCAGTTTTCCAGTCCTGGCAGCCACCAGCTTTATCATGTATTTTATATAGAATATGACCAACCTTCTTAAAAGCGCTTTTCTTTTTTCCTCTTCTTTATTCCTTTTCTCTATCTGAACATTTGGTCCAAAACACATTACTTTTAAACCAGCAGTTTACTCAGAACCAACTTATTACAAATCAATTCCTGTCCATAAAGAGCAGTCCCCACCCTACTCAGTTTCTCTTCTTTCCTGAAAATCGCCATAATTGAGACTGAAGAGTTCTGGTCCCCCAGCTGGAAATGTTACCAGGTGGGGTATCTTTTTGGTCTATACAGAAAGTGCTGTCAGTTTTGTCCTGAGGAAATATGACATAACTTATATTGTTGCCAATTTTTTCTTTTTTCTCTTTATAATTTACTCATCAAAAATGTTTACTGAGTACTTACTGTGTTCTATATCCCAAACATAGTAGAAAGTTCAACATCCCATACTTGACAGTAACTCACAGTGCAATGATATAAATGAATCAATATAACACAATGCGGCAATTCCTAAAACAGAAGAACATGCTAGAAATGCTTATTCCACCATTACTACAGAAATTCAAAATTTTATACCATGTACACAGAGGGACAGATAATCTGCTAGAGAAATTCCATATTTAATGAGTGCTGGGAAAAGCAATTATTCCAGTAAATTCTGTGTATTGTCTAGACCACAGCTGTCATGTCTTGTACAAATACTTTACCTGCTTAATTTTCACTACGAGTCTCCTCTCTCATCTTACTATTGTCACTTTCCTTCAGAAGGAAGTGGAAGTTAAGAAAAGTAGCCATATCCATCAAACAGAATCTAAAAACTTGTATGAGGTATTCTTTCTCCTCTGAGAAAATTATACACAGAAGACATCTCACAAAATGGTGATGTTCACAAAAGATTATAAGACAACAGGCTTTTTGTTGATTTTGTCTTCATCTAAATTGTGCTCCCATGGAAAATATTTTTAGTCTAAACAGAGATTTCATCAGGTCTGAACTGAAACCGCCAAGCCTTTCTTTACATGTGTTTACCTGAGGGGAAAGACAAAGGAAGGGCCTTGGAACATATGTAGGAAGGTGTGGCTCAAAGCAGAGCTCAGATGACATTATTACACCAGTGGGGGAAGACACAGCTCTGCACAAACGTGAGATACCATAGGACACCATGAAGACCACAAGTCTCAACAACGTGTGCTGGGAGGGCAGAGGGGGGCAACAACGAGGCCAGCGATGCCAGCACGAAGCCCCAGGGGGCCCAGGAGAAGTCAGCTTGTTTGGAAGCACATAAGAGACACGTTTGGGACTGCCACAAACACATGAGGAGAACTGTGCAGGAGACTGAGACGTGTGAACAGGTAAGCGGTGACACGCGGTGATATTTGCATGTAAGTTCACTAACTCATTTCCTAAATGTCTGATGAGTCAGTCCTCTCACTCTCCCAACCAGGATAGGGTTCCCCTCCTTGGACTACATTGTCTCGAGGTGTCTTTCTCTTCTTCATGTAAACCTTAGGGGACATTCTACCTTGTTCTTTCCTTACTAGACACCTGATTAAGCTCCCATCATGATAACACCTTTCCTCACTCCAAACTATACTTGAATAGTGGATCACAGTGAAGCCTTAGATTATTAAAACAAAACAAAACAGACAATCAAAAAACAAGTTGAAGCTCATCAAAGACTTGGTCTAGATTTTTTTACGTGGTCGTCCCTCCAGCCTCCACTCTCCACGTCTCAGATTCAGCCTCATTCTGGAAAAGGAGCCCCATCCCAGCTCTTAAGGTGGAGATGGTCAGGAGCCCTGGCCAGGAACTCACCAACGCAGCACCCAGGCAACCCTGCTGACCATTCCGAGGCAGCATGAAGGCTTCTCATCCCAGGAGACTCGGCTGCAGCCTCACAGCTTCCCATCCCAGAAGAGCAGCCTCCACATTCTTCCACCAGTAGCTCTAACTAGGACTCCCTTCCACCAGTAACGGCACTGCTGCCCCTGAGGCGGCTTCTCTGTGACAGCCTGTCTGTGCCACCGCACCACTCCAACTGTGCTCACTGACAGGGTGGCCTTCTACCAATGTCCCTAAGAGACATCACAGACCTCGGGTGCTGCCTGGATCATCTGTGCACACGCCTGGTCCCTCCCCCTGGAGCTGACCTTTCGTCCCTGCATGTGCCTGTCCTTGCCTCCATTTGTACACCCTCCTGGCTGCTGCTTGAGTCTAAGTTATGACCGAGTTAAGGAAATAACTAGCCCGAGAGACAGACAGGGCTGCTGCACGGCCCTGGCCCAGCCTGGATACTGTGTATGAGCTGTGGCCTTGGCCTTGTGTGTGATGCTGGAGCCCAGAAGGATTGGCAGCAGGGAAGGGCTTGTTTCTTGCTCTGGAGGAGACCAGCAAAGTTTGCCAGGGCCATCTCTGCTGTTCAGGAATTCCAGTTTTTGGAGAGTGACTCAAAGAGGCCTCCCCTGGATATCCCTGACACCTCCTTACAAATCATAGGCCCACCTTTAGAGACTCAACTGCAAAATCTATAATTAAGACAACTGTTTTCTTATCCTATGAACAATTCTGTGCAGTGTCAGGCTGTATTTGGATTCATAAATCTCTTGGGTACAAAGACACATCATTAGCTATAATAGCCGAGGTCCGTTCAAGGCCACGCCTCTGTGGGGTCTGAGGAATGAAGTGACAGAAACAGACAGTGGAAGGGGGTAACGGGAGGGCAGACTCCCGTTGCTAGCTCGGGCCTCAAATCTGGGTGGTAGCCAGGTGACCTGGGATAACAAATTTAAACAACCAAAACAATTTAGAGCCTTACTCATAATTGCCCAAAATGATGGGGTGGGACTGCCCCATCTGTTAGCAATTCTGAGACTTACTTTCCCCTCCTGGTTTGCCCTTGGTGTGCATTTTATTTTGCTTCCTGATCAGTACTGTTGGTGGGTAGGACTGGGAAATGTCAAGGGCCATGAGTTACTCTTACTTTGCATCTTAGAAAGAGAGTATTCAGTCCCCACCCTGCAAACAGGTACATGGGATACCAAGGAAAGTATCCAAAGAACCCCTTGAAAACTGCTAACTGAAAGTTAGAGGAAAGAGTGGCTTCATTAGTACTTTTCACGAAAATGTGCCATAACTCAGCAGCTCACTAACGCTGCAGTTCACTCAGTGCCCGGCCTCTCTCCTTGTCTGACTGCCATCGAGCAGTCTCTGCTCCTTCCTGCTCTGTACCGAGATGCTCTCCTCCTGCCAGGTCAGCACTGAGGGGAATCCCAAAGAATCCTCCAGCAAATGGTACCACACTGGGGGACAAGGAGGAACAAAGTGTTCAGGAACTGAACTAATTGTGCTTTAATTTGTCTGACACCAGTGGCAAACAGGGCTGCTATGTGACAGCGATGAGATGCACTCCTTGTGGACGGCTTTAACAAGATGGCTTTGGAAAGGAGGAAAGGAAGGAAGGTAGGGAGAAACAAATATCCAGGCTAAAAATGGTTTTTTTAGAACTGCTTTCTGGGCTGTCTGAATCACAACAATATAAGTCCTTATACTCACACCACCAACATTGCAACAAAAATCAAGAAAGGGCAAGAAGCCAGTGGAGTTCTAAAGCAGGCGGCCTCCTCTAGCCATCCCTTTGGTAGTGCATGCTGTCAATTTCAAGGGGACACGGGTACTGACAAGCCAGCCACGATTGCTGTGGTTTGGCTTTGCAGTGCTGAGCAGTCTTTAAGTTCAGATAATCGCATTTATTCGGCTCTGTCAGAAGGAACAAGGCCGGGAAGTGATCTGCAAACCAGAGCTGTCAGCCCACCTGCCACTGTCCATCGCGATCTCTCCCCACACAAGCAGAGAACAGTCACATCGACTGCAAAGCTCTGCTGACCAGCATCTGTGCCACTTTACAAAGAATTTCTTTTTTTCTGATTAAAAATGTACTCCTTAAATTGCAGGAAGAACATGCATCATTTCAGAACGACAGTTTTCTATGAAGTCTCATTCTACTTCCCTTTATGACCAGAATGTCCCAGTCACATGAATTTGGCTGCCAAATGCAAGATTCCAAGCTGTATGGAGGTTATTTTGTTTTAATAAACAAAATAGGTTGATTGTGAATGTTACTGGGTTTTGCTCTAATATTTCCATTTCTTTAGAACTCTCAGCAATTTTCAAAGCATTTCACATATGTAGACTCAAGTACTTTTTACAGCTACTATTTAAGGGTGATTTCGATGCTCTTGATGGTACATGAGGAAACTGAGGCTCGGGCAGTCCCCGTATGAGATATGTGGGATGTGGAAAGGCAAGACACATAGGATGCAGAATGCATGGTTTTTGACTCTTGAATTCTGAGCTCTTTCCACTGGACGGCACTGCCTCTAACTCTTCTGTCATAAGTACTTCCGGCCATTAAAAAAGCTTTTAAGGAATGAAGAAGAATCATTCAGTGAGCTTTCTTCCACAAACATAAACATTGCTGGAAGATGAAAACGAGCTACTACACCACACTTCCACCTAAGGAGTTTCTATCAAGTGGAAAAGCCTAGAAAAGTTTAAATGCAAATAAAGAATAAAAGAGGTGAATGAGACAACCTTTGGGAGCAGCTACGCACAGTTCTATACGTACGGCAGACTGGTGGACGATGGGCAAGAGGCAGGCAGTCTTGGGTATTGGTTCTGAAAAACTGTCCAGTGAATCCTCCTGGTTGGAAACGCTCCGCCTGTGGCTTCTTGTTGTGGGAGGCGGTGCGGGGCTGTTTGCTGAATGGCCCCTGACTAGGTCAACAACGGGTTCTTGACCCAACAGTGTTCCATCCACAGCCTGCCCAGATCCCTAGGTGGCAGCCTGGTGTAGGGGCGCTGCCCAAAAGGGATGATGACAGTTTGCTCAATTAGGTTAGTTCCTCCCAGAATCTGTACGGGACCGTGGAGAGGACTGGCCAGAAAAGACTGGCCAATGGAGAAGGAGGTGGAGATGTTAAGGTGCAGGTAAGAGGAGGCAGGTGGGTGGAGGACAGATGCCAGCCAGGAGGAGCAGGAGAGGGCAACGCCAGAGGCGCCACAGGCAGCAGGTGGCTGGCTCTGAGATCTGCTGCAGCTCCAAACACCTTTCCGGTTCTGATTCAGGCGTGTCCCTAAATAAGTCCCCTTTGTCTTAAAATGGCCATCATGAGTGAATCTGTCCTGGCAACAGAAGAACCTAAATCCCCAGAGGTTTCTTTTTTGTTTTTTTACAGAAACTCAAGTTTCCTACTAAAGAGCATTTACTCACATTAATTAAAATCAGGATGGAGTCCATCTCGTTCACAAGATATCAGCAGTGAGCCAGACACAGAGGGTTTGCTACCCTGTCTCCTTGGGAAACCTTCCCAGACCAGCGGCCTCTTTCCTCTGAATTGATAGCCCTAGACACATGACTCTTATTTTAAGTCAGTGACAGTTTACTGAGCATAAGTTGTGTGCAAGAAACTTTGCAGGCCATTTATTAGGCTTCATCAGCCTTATTGCCACCTTGTGCTTTTTATTGCTAGTTTATTAATGTGTTGTTTGGCTCCATAAAAACCAAGGGGGTGATAATACAAAGCATAGACCATCTTCTATATTCAAGGGTCAAATGTCATTTGATGCACACAATGGAAAAACTCAAGGCTGGGAAATGTAAAAATGTTAAGGGTGGTAGGTGTTCAGGTGATGGGTGAATCTCTACCTTTTTTATTTTCAAAGTTTTATGTGTTGGCATTTTTATTGGGTGCTATTTGACAAAGAACAAATGAGTAAACACACCAAAAAAAGAAAGAAGAGAGGGCAGGACTGAAGGAAGGAGAAGTCACTTGAACTGTCTTATCCACAGCTGCTCTCACACCACACCATGAAGAGTTATGCCCACGACGCACACCCACTCAGCAGAGGAGCCAGCCACGCTGAGAAGGTGCCTCTTCTGGGGTTCTGGGGTCCGTCTACAGAATCCCATTAGAAGTTAGGACAAGTGTTCTATTACGCCCACAGGCTTACCTCGGGGATACTGTGGGTTTGGTTCTAGACCACCGTAATAAAATGAGTGACACACATTTTTTGGTTTCCCACTGCCTATAAAAGTTATATTTATACTACACTGTTGTCTAATAAGTGTGCAATAGCATATGTCTAAAAAAATAATGTGTATCCTTAATTAAAACTACTTTATTGCTAAAAAATGCTAACCTTCCCCTGAGCCTTCAGGGAGTTGTAATCCTTTGGCTTGTGAAGGGTCTTGCCTCCACGTAGATGAAAATGCAGTATTTGCAAAGCATAATAAAGTGAAATGCAATAAAACGAGGTACACCAAATTTTTAAAAACTGCAAGTGCTCAGTTACAAAGAAGGCAACCGTGAGGAAGGTCAGGTCGGGCTGAGAAGACCTGAGACTCACCTCTGGTGTGGTAGGTCAGCGTGTCACCTCTAGCGTTGCAACAGACCCTGACCAACAAACGGTGCGTAGATTCAGGAAACGTGCCCTCGACTGTACGAGCAGGCTGTGGCAAAGCCAGCAGCGGCCCCAGGAACGAGGTGGAAGTGTAGGAGCAGAACTGCTTTGGGGACGTCTCCAGCCAGCCCCTGCTGCAGACACCTGGGACATTTTTTACACCCACCCCTTTCTTGCAGTCAAAGCAAGTATTTTAAATTCCCCAAGTCTAACTTTCGTAAAGTTCTGCCTTAAATTCAACCCAAGTCTGTCCTAGCCAAGTCCAGTTTACTTGACAGTCCGTCTTTACAATTCACAAAAGGCCGCTCGCTTCCCCATATGAGGCGTTAGCAGTTAAGACAATGGTTAGGTTTCCTTTGGTTTCTCTTTGCTTTCTCCAACCCCAACCTAAGAAATATTTTGATCACCTGCGGTTTCTCCTTACTCAGTACATGCGTATAGGATAATAAGCCAAAGGTATCAAAGCACACACAGCGACCCCAGCTCTCCTCTCCAGAGGTGGTCACTGCTATACTTTCGTTACGTGAAATTCAGAACAACAAGGACTCTTCTGCACATTACGTGGCCTATAACTTAAGTGGCAAAGGAGCTCTGGGAGAAAGTTATGAATGACAGACTGGAACAAAATGTCATTCTCTTCTAACCTGAACAGCTATCGTTCTTTGGGGCACAAACTGTTATCTATAATCAAGAAAAAATGTGCCCAATTGTCTAACATGATGGAATTAGGTTCATATGCAGTACTTTATGTCCCCCTGAAATATCTGGGGATCTGCTGTTGTTCAAAAAATAATACTCAGTTTGTTCAGCTCCTTGTTTATTTCAGAGAGTGTCCTTTATCTTTCACTCAGGACCAGCATTTCTCCGTTTTTGCTATTAGGCAAAGAAAGGGTCAGAACTCTTTTAGATCATCTGGTAACATTTCATTGATGTATTTAGAGAATAAAATAAATCTTGGGGTCAAGGTATGCACTGATGACTACATGGTTAGGTAACCCTCCCTTGTCGCCTCCCAAGGCAGGGACTCTTAAGGGGAGGAGCCCAGGAGGGTGCAGGGTGCTCAAGGGAAAATGGCTTCCTAGGGGACAATTTTAGAATTTGTGAGTGGGGAATCTTTTAAAAAATGACATGTCTCCCTCCCCTTTATCTGGGGTCAGCAAACTATGGGCCAAATCTACAACCTGTTTTTGTAATTAAAGCTTTATTGAACACAGCCATGCTCATTTGATTTCGTTTTGTCTATGGCTGCTTTCGGAATGGCAGAGTTGAGTAGATGTGACAGAGACCATATGGCCCACAAAGTAAAAAACATTTGCTATCTGGCCTTTAACAGAAAAGTTCTCCATCCCCTGCCCTAGATATCCCAAGAATCATTACACAGTGAGCCATCATTATTAAATAATGTGTTCTTCTCCTCAATGCTCCAAGACCAAGGTTTGTTTGTCGTTATTTTGGTTGTCAGTAACAAAGATTTAAAAAATAGTGGCTTAAACCAGATACTCGTCTCTCACATAAAAGTCCAGGGCTGAACGGATATCGGTGTCAGAAGCCCAGGCTACCCTCCACATAGTTTCCACTACCAAGGTCTCACTGTCCTCCAAAATGGTTGCCAAAGTACCAGCCATTACATTCATGTCCAGGTAACTGGAAGGAAAATGGACAGCCTCAGCCCAACGTTTCAGGAAACTTTTGGAAATACCACGAAACACTTCTTTAAAATCATTGACTAAACTTGGCCACATAGCTACACCTAGGTGCAGTGGAGACTCAGAATATAGACTTTTACTTGGATGGCAAGCTGCTTAAATAAAAAATAAAAAAAAGAAAAAGAAAAAAAAAATCAAGGCTATTCTATTTATTTTTTAAAACAGATGGTTGGACACTGAGGGATAATTAGCAATCTCTGCCAAAGGAACCTCACTCCAATCACCATGCCCCTTATTAAGATAAGTACACACTCTGGGCAAGGTAATCCTTTGGCAAAGCTCCAAAATGATAGGCCTGAAATGTCTGCTTCACATTTATTGAAGAGATGGTAAGATCAGTGCCAGTGAGAAGTATTTTTTGGTTGGTTGTCTGTTTTCAAATTTCCAATCAAAAATAGTGTCTCCTTCTGAAGGAATTGAACAAATTCTCCTTTCATCAGTTAGTATGGGGTTGTGTGTGTAGACCTGAGTTAATAGGCGCTCCCATACAGTCTAGTGATTTTTTTTTTAATTACTGTCTGCTTCCGTGGACTGTCCGTGGGTCCACAGGACACTGATACTACCCCACTGTCACTGCAATCTCTCCAATTAACATGCCCATTCCATTTACCCTCATCATTACCAATCACTTACAAGTCAGAAAGACTCCATATTTACCCCTCCCTCAAACCATATCTACCCCCACGTTCAGGGCAATGACATCTCACAGTAACCTTTAGGTTCTGATAATCTCCAACCAAGAGAGGCTACTCATCTCACTTTTAACACTGCTGACATGAGAGGTAGAGGTGGATCTCAGGCAGTATCAGGAAGCAAGAGCTTGAGAAGTAAAAAATTAAGAATGGATTCTGAATCTAGACGATTATCTAAATATTAAACAAGAATGGAAAAAAGTGACAAGTCACATGCTTTTGGCATATCGGTTAACACTTAGCAATTGGTCTTGTTCCTGTATATTTCCTCCTCTTCAAAAGTAATAAACCAGACTTTCAGTATCAACATGTAAACTCTTGGAAAGTTCTTTCTCATAAACAAGTCCAGGGCTGAACGGGTACTCCAATGTGTCAGGGACCCAGGCTATCCCATACATTCTATTTTCTGTAAAGTTAGGAGACAGATACCATCTGCAAGCTCCAAAATATATTTAAAGGCTTCCAAAAACAGCTGAAATCAAGTAGAAGCCAAATGGGAGGAAGTAAAGAGAAGAAACATCACAGAGTGGTATATCTCCAAACACATATCCCTGAACACCAGCAAAAATACATTTCTCAGAGCTTAGGGTTTCACTAGGAAGGGCAAAGTCTGTGTCACCAATAAGTGTTAAAACTGTAGTTAGCACGGTCAATCTCCTCTTTGTAATAAAGGCAGGTGTGGGGTGGGAGGCTGGCCTATACAAAGACTCAGAGATGAATGAGCCATATTTAAAGAAAGAGTTGGTTTCTGAGCAGCGGAAACAAAGATAGCCTTATGGTTCTGAAAACAACTAGCCAGAAAGACTACTAGCCCCTCCCTGCCAAGTCAATCCTCAACCTTGTGCAAACAGCTGGTTCAGAAAATCCAACACATTCAAATACGAGTGCTGAAAGGCAACCACAGGCACGCCACTGGTACATCAATTAAAAAGTTAGCGAAAAAAGGAGAATGGAAGAAAAGGTATTAACAGGGAAGTCATAGAAAAATGCTGCTAATGGAACATATGAAGTTTCTAGACAAATATTTTACAATGAATTTTAAAAAACAAATCAAGCAATTTCTCTATGAAGGAAAATCACAAAGCAGAAATAACTCAGGGAAGAGATAGCAAGCAAACAGGAGGAACTGAAATGTGAGTTTGCAGAGTTCAGAAAAGGGTGTAAAACAAAGTAACTGAAGATGGAAATGGAATGTATGCAAGGAAGAAGAGACTGCAGAAAACACAGCAAGGGACAGAGAAGGTAACAATGAGCAAAGCACTCAAAATGAAGTGGAAAGAAAGAGTTTTAAAACACTGGAGAGAAAAATCGTAGGTAATAAATCAGATACAGGAGAACTTCCTCATGCACAGCTGGGAACAGAACAATGGATCAGAACAAATCCTTAAAGATATAATTCAAGAAAACCAATACAGAGTCAAACCCGATTAGTGAGAGACAACACACACACACACACACACACACACACACACACACACACAGAGACACAGACAGACAGACAGACAGACAGACACACACACACACACACACACACACATCCCACGGAGAACGGGTCAACACTGAGATGGATCCTGACAAAGTTATTCAACTTCATCCTAGGACCCAATATAGATTTTCGCTTGTGGTATATGCTTAATAAATATTCACTGAGATACTAATCAAACACCTTTTTTCCCCACAAACTCCTTTTTCTGCCTCATCGTCTTCTGTTCCTGGGATATGATATGGTACGAAATCCTTTCCAAAAGCAATACTAGAGAACTCCAAGATCTTAAAAACATTTTGTTTCATAGACTTTCTTTACTACGGCAGAAGAGACTGAAAACACGTATTAGAAAGATTTTCACAAAGGATTGATAGAAAAGCCTTTTCTGATAAGCTATACATTCACTATAAATTCAGACATTTTGTCTCATATGCACAGTTTCAACAAAATTTTATTGTATGTTTCCATATGCCATTTATCACATAGAGAAAAAAATGCATAAAATCAGAAAGTTCTTTTACTTACTTTGGATGTTCAAACTTGTCTATAAGATCAACTTTTTCCACCAGGTCTCCTCCAATTGTTCGGACCAAGTCATAGAAATCGTTTTCTGTGTAATTTTCAGAGGGCAACCAGAATGAAATGTCATTTATCACAGCAGGATATTTGCTGAAGGGCTAAAGAAACAAAAGAAAAAAGATAGATTGATTTATTAATTGGATGAGAATCTTTAAATTTTTCAAGGAAAGTTATACTTGGCTAATTAGAAAATGCTGATAAAACATTATTTCAGCACTTGAATTTTCAGGAACAAAATGAACTTAAAAGGTAAGTCAATATTCAAAATAGCAAATTCCATTTTGAATGTTATAGAGTCTTATCACATTCACATGTAACATTACCATATATTATATTTATATCACCATTAACGTTCAATTTAATATAAAGCCATTTAAATTTATCATATTTTAGTTTTTTCCATTTGAATACTAGAGGAGAAAAGTTCAAATTTAATTAACAGCAATTCATTAACTTCTTGAGATACTTTCAGGGAGCTATTTTAATGGAGAAATAAGTAAGGGCTTGTTGATATTGATATTTCTATTAGTAATGTCATTATTTGTTAGTATTTCTAATTAAAATAAAGAACTGGACGGATAAGTAGTCATTTAGGGAGTTACTCTTCAAATTATGCCTCTAAGGATGTGATAAACACAACGTAGCCATTTCCTCCATTTCCTGCATTTTCTTTCAGTTTATTAGAGCTCACTAGTTCACCATTCTACGGGACATTTAACATTAGATACTTTTAGGAGTTACTGAATTTGTTTACATGGCTAACACATATGAACATGCTTTAGGTCTGTAAGTTACCACCACAATAAAAAATGTTTCATTAAATGTTTTATTATATAACTATGAAGTCCTAAGGGTATATCTGCTAAAACTATGAATTTGTCAGAAGGGCAAACTTATAAATTGATTTACATCAAGCCTGACATCACTCTAAGCCCTTTGGTAAATCACTGATCAGAAAAAGTGTAAAACTTTTAAAATGGCAAAACCTTTGAAAAATTAAACACTCAAACATAAATGATCATTCAACATGAAATAACAATAAAGTTGTCACACAAATGCATCAGTGTAGAACACACATTTCAGAGCAACATAATAAAGCTACTATCTCCATGCTCTTGACAAAATACCACAGCTCCCGAAACACATCCATGGTTTCTCTCCTAAGTCCAGATGCTGTCATCAATATCCATGATGACAGGAGTCTGGTGGTTAGACAAGTTGCTCTCTCCTCTGACAACATCCCTTGCCCCCTTAAGCAATATGGAAGTTGAGAGAGATCAGATGAGAGGCTGGAACTGCCAAGAACTGGCAGGAAACCTCCTCTTCAGCTGATCCCAGCTGAGCAGCATACTTGTTGAGCTTGGGTATGAGACGAGATGACACCAATGGGAGAAGGTACCCAGCTGGGTATCTGTGCCAGCAACCCATCTACAACAGTCAACATGATGCAGCCGGCCCGAATACAGACCCCAAAACATTAAAAATATACTACAGTAAATACAGTTTTTAAAACCATGGAGAAAACCTAGACTATTGCAAACTTAGTTTAAGCTACAAATCATAACAAGCTTAAAGAAATGGTTTACCTAAGGGTATCATTCACTATCCTAATTAGTATGGGTCAGAAGTAGGATACCTATTAGTGACTTGCTTTTTTGAGGGCGACAATAAAATTTTCTTTTGCACATAAGAAGACAACTGCAGTTGTATGGTTACTGTAATGCAGGCTTTCTGGTGCTTAACCAGAGGCAGTGTTGAAAGCGATCCAGTGGCTTCCCATTGCTCTTAGGGTCAAGTCCCCAGTTCTTAAAAGGCTCTGTCTTTCTGCTGTTCTCCAGGCTCAGGCCAGCCCACTTCACTTGTTTCTTGAACACACTAATCTACTTCCTCCCTGTATCATTTCCTGCCCTCCCTACCCTACTTCTGGTCTTCAGCTACAATGCTCATTATGCTTCCAGACTGTTACTGTCTTTCCCCGAAAATAAGACGTAGCCAGACAATCAGCTCTAATGTGTCTTTTGGAGCAAAAATTAATATAAGACCCGGTCTTATTTTGGGGGAAACATGGTAGTCACTTGTTATCTCACCTTATACTTCGCTTCTGTAGTCCTTTAAATCACTGTAATTACTTACTTAAGGAATGTCTTCCCAGTATGTTACATTTCTTGAGGGTGGGATGTGTATCTTTTTTCACCACCAAATGGCTATCATTTTGCAGAGTCCAGGTGACATTGTAGGGATTCACTGAGAATGCATTACAGAGCCGCCTTGTGTGAGCAATGGCTACATTACAGCGAATTCAGCTGTTCTTTCTTCTCTACCTGGACCAGCGAATGGACATGCCAAGTAAATAAGGATGGGAGACTTGTAATGACAAAGAGGCTAGAGGTGGACAAAGTACCCGGAAGGGATGTGATCATCCTCAATCACAGAGCTAGGAATTTTAAAATTTGATGGGAACTGTCAACCTGAATAAAGAGGTAAACTCAGGCAAGCTCAGATTACCAGAAATTGAATATAACAGAGGAATTGCAATTCATGAAACACATGCTATATAGCAAGCTACAGGCCAGTCCACTGAGGGTCTGTATTCATGGGTGAGAAGTGCAAAGAGGGGAAGACCAGCCAGAGTCCACGCAGTAAGGTCAATGGCTTATGGATGGGGAGAGAGTCTTCGTAGATGTTCATTGGGCGATAATAAGTCTAGGTCTTTCGTAAATCACACAGTTAGCGGAAATCAGTCTCTCGGTTCTTAAGTTCTGAGGCACATGCCCAAGAGTCTCCATTTCATATCTTCCTGTTCCATTTTAGATTGAAATCCTTTCACAGACCTTAAACAGCATCTGATATTTGTGTTTTCTCATTTCTTAATCTAGACAGAGGCATGTCTATTTTATTGTGTGTTCTGCACTGCTAGGTGGGCTGATCCCCAGTGACGGAGTGAGTGACGTCCACAACGTCCTGTGCTCACAGCCCTGCTCGGCTCCTGCAGACTCAGGCCTGTGGCTTCTTCCTGGAGTCAGTCCGTCTCATATCTGCTCTTCCTCTCTTCCTGCTGCCTTCTGCTTTTCCCAGCATTATCGTAGTTGTATCAAATAACCGCCGACTGATTAGTTCTTTTGAGAACCTCTCTACAATTCTTGCTTGTTTTTAAAAAACTGAAAAGCGGATCTAAACTACAGATATAGTAGAGACTTTCAAAGTCACAGGTGAATATTATGAGCTATTTAATAACAATAAATTTGACAATTTGGCTTAAATGAGTAATTTTCACTCAAGACAGAAAATGTAAAACCAATGACTCTGTACCAAATTGAATTAGCAGTCAACTCTTACAGCAGAAGTGTTAGACCGGTCACTTGCACCCTTTGCAGCAGACCAGTGGGGGCGGGGGGAGAGGCAGGACAGGCATCAGACAGACAGCTGAATTCTGGGGGCCTTGGAGAGAAGATTTGCTTAGAGCCGGGGTGGGGAGCTGGATGGTGTCGTAAAGAGAAGTGTGAGTTGTGAGAGGTTTAGTGACCCACTGCCCACTGGGAGAGATGCTGAGCACACAGCCAGGGCCTGTGCTGTGTGATGGGGTGTGTGTGTGATGGGGTGCGGGAGAAGGGAATCCCTTTGTACATAAACTGTTTCATGAAAACAAGAAAAGGAGGAAAAACCAGCTAACTTTCTGAAGCTACTATAAACTTTAAGCGAAAGCTAAACAAGCATAGAATAATTCATAAAAAAACTGTAGGCCAATTTTACCTTACAACCTACATGAAAAATCCTAAATGTAAGGTCAACAAACACAATTCAACAGCATATTAACATAATATTACAACATGCACAAGTAAGATATTTTCCTAAATAATGGGAATGATTTAAAACCAAAAATAATCTACTAATTGACATACAGTATAAGAAAAAAAATCATGTGATTTTTTTCACAGACAAGAAGCATTTGATAAATGTAACCTTTATTTATTATAAGAAAAACAATTGGCAAACTATAAATAGAAGACATCTTTAATTTAACCAGATATTTACTGAAAACCTACAGCAAACATATTTAATGTTAAATTTTTTTAAAGAGCATTCCAAATAAAGTCAAAAGATAAGGATAGCCACTCTCATCCTAGATCTGTCACATTCTAAATCCTAACCAAGACAATAAACAGGAAACACTATGAACTAAATTAATTGGAATGAAATAGGCAAAATTTGTGATCCTAAATTTGATCCTTTTTATTAGCTATATAACTTGGACAAACTGCTTTATCTATTTTCAGTTTTATCTGAAAAATGGAGGTATTGTTAGTATCTTCCTCATAGCATAACTACTATTTCATATATATTGTTATACACATAATACATAAGATTTAAAGTGAATGAAATGTAGATACATGTATCATTATGGCTAAAATTTAAAAACATGTTTTTTTAAATAAGTTTTTTTTTAAAAGAAAGTTAAGTTTCTTTTTTTAAGATGTATGCAGTATGATATTTATATGAAGTTAAAAACAGGATAACTAATATATATATAAATTGTATTGAAAACAGATGTGGGAAGGCTTATACACTGGATGTTTGAACAATGACTACGTCTGGGAGAAGAGGGTAAAGTATTCAAGAAAGGTATACAAAGGATTTCAACTTTAACATACAAAAGAGTTCAGGTTCAATCTTGATTTGTGTGGCAAATGCACTGAAGGACTTGTGCATGCTACAGGTGTTGGTTGGGTTGGGGTAGAGGTGGTTGGTACACCCCAGAAAGGGCAGCCCAACTTATACTTTATTCCCTTTATGCAGACTGATGGTAAACATCCTTGTAACTCTCTCTTCTTATTGGAGGGTAGCAAAATATGCTACCCCGAAATATGCTGCCTTGGGATAAAGATTATTTTGAGCTGAAGGCAAATGAGAAGCTGATACAAGAAAATCTCTCAGCCGTCCCCTGACTTACCTAAGAGCAGGGCATACATTTGCTAAGGTGTCCTACCTCCCATTTCTACCAGTAGGAAGGACAGAAGCTAATCAGTGGATCGAGATCCAGATCTTATCAGCCCAGAGATAAGAAACTTTACTAACTAGTCCTTATCTTCAGTTAGTTTCCTATATATTTACCTTTCCATACTTGGCTACCCCTAGAGACTCAAGCTACTTTTCCTTTGTCCTATCACTTCGCTAAAAATGTATCGTTCTTTTCCTAAACTGCTATGTAAGCCCAAATTCGAACCAAATCTTTCAGTTACTCAATTCTGGGTATTCCTATGTGTTACATGAGGAATACACGTTAATAAACTTGTTTTGCTCTTAATCTGTCTTTTGTTACAGAGCCCCAGCAGAAACTAGAAGGGATTTTTTTTACCCTTCCATACATTATCCACACATTTATTGCATTGTGACTACCTCTAATGGTCTTGGACTAATATACTTATTTTACGAGGTTGGGCTAATCTTAGGAATCTATTAACATTTTTCAGTTTGCCCTTTTTAACACCGCTTATCTCTGCCAATTATTGACACGTCCAACACAAGAACTGTTTTCTTCCCTGTTGGGGGTTGACGGTTTGGGGCAATCGTGGAGTTATGTGCTTCCCTGCTTTCAGTCCTAGCCCAGGCCCCCCACTGTGCCAAGTGCCCCTCCTGTTTTGATTCATTTCTCTGCCGCTATGTCCTCCCGGACCAGCACTACTGTCTGGCCCATTCGTGTAGCCCATCAGCAGCACAGTGTCTGTCTAGTAAACACCTGCTAAAATCTTATTGAACTGACCACACTGCGGGGTCTGTGTCCACATTTCCCAAGTTTTCCAGGATACTCTGGATTTTTAAAACTAACAATTATGGTTCCAAAAAGGACAATTCTCCATGTATCTGGGTCACATGAATTTGATTTTCAAAGACGTTGTTATTCTTCCCTTTTTTTTTTAATCTGAAATAGCTTTGCTCACTGAGCTTTCCTCCCATGTCTCTTTACTCTGCACTATCTCCCCCTCCTGCCCTTTAAAAGGCTCACACATCCCTTCATATCTGTGTGCAGACTTACAGGTAAGAAAGTTGGCAGATGAAGAGCCAGAGTCCAGTTACTTAACAGTTTCTTATTTAACTGGTTTTATGCTGTTTTTTTCTCCATCTTATCTAGGTGAAATAATAATTCATATATGTGGGGTCTTCTTACTTTTAAATAAAAACATTTAAGGCTATAAATGTTCCTCTGTATACCTCTTTAGATATATCCCACAAGCTTATACTTTCCATAAATTTTCTCTTTTCCTATATTCTATTGCTAATATATTTTCCCTCTTTGGTTTAAAAAGCTGTAAATTGTATTTCTCTTCTTTAATACTCACACACACCAATATTCTTTAATAAATTTTTCTAAAGCCTAAGTTTATTTAGTTGTTCTATTCGCCTCCTAAATAAGACAAGAACCTTAGTTTCTTTTAACAGCAACTCTCCCAAACTATGAGTTTTATCTTTTAAAAAGCACACATAACATAATGTCATTTAAAGCAACAGTTAATTCTAAGTTAAAAATTGTTTTTTAATTCTTTATTTGTTTTTTTTGCATTCTACCTCTTTATTGGGAGACAATTCCCTGTGGAATTTCCATACAATTTGTAACCACTTGTATCACAAAGAGCCTTGGAATACAGAGGTAGTTTCTCCCTTCCGGGAAGAGAGCAGATTTGTTTCTTCAACAGGAAAATACAGATAACATCTTTCTCACGAGGAAAGATTGTGAGGTTTTCTAATGTTTCTTTAAAAGATTGGAAGGAAAACAAGCAAACCAACACAAATGAACCAACAAAAGATTGAAGGGTTCCTACATGCAAGAGTTTTCAGCTGTGCACTAAGCCCACGGTGTGAGCTGGTATGCGCTGGCGGCATCACGCCCTCGGGATTTGGGAGGTTAGGAGAACCACCGCACACATGAAACGCATGCTGCCTCTGTGCTGTGAGTAACACAGTCCTTCATCTCTGACCCAGGAGTCTCATGTCATTCTGTGTGGCAGGCTACTTTGTTAACTTGCAAGCATGGTGAAATCTTAGGCCTTTCACAGTTTCTGTCAGCTTTCTTTCTCACTTTCGTTCTTGCAGATGAACATTCTTTAATAGCTTTTTCTGTGAAAGTATGTGGGAGGCGAACCTCTGTCAATATTTATATGTCTGAAAGTCCTCACACTTACATTGGGCAGGGCACAAAACAGTGGTCTCCCTTCAGCACTTTGAAAACATTTTTCTGCACCTATTAGTAATGACGACAATTCTGTTGTCAGTCCGTGCTGTTTCTTCATAGGGAATCTGTCTTTTGTTCCGAGCAATTTTAAAGTTTTACCTTCATCCTGAGGCTCTGCACTTTGTGATTAGGCCAGGCCTGCATTTATCTCTCTTTATTCTGCTCAGTACTGTGTGCTTTCGATCAGAGGTTCACGTCTTGCACCAATTCCAAAAAATTCCAACCATTACTTCTCTGCCATTCTTTTCATTGCCTTTAAACTGCAATAATGCATATTGTGGAACTTCTTGATTTGTCTTCCCTTTTTCTTAATTGATCTGTTTTAACTTTTGTATTCTAGGTGAATTCTTCAGTGATAGCTTCTTATTTACTAATTCTCCCTTCAACTGAGTCTGGTGTCATCTAGTTTTTTTCTTCTTCATTTCAGTGAATCTATTACTCCTTTCTGATATTTCTGTTTTCTTCCACATCTACTTACATTTTACTCTTGCCTGCTTTCACCCCTTATTCAGATCTTCTTATCCTCCCCTCTCCTCCTCCTTCCACTTCTTCCTCTTCTCTCCCTTCTCCTTCCTCTATGGTTATTATTCTTACATTGATCTCTGTGAGGACATTAGGTATTTTCTTCTTTTCAAGAATGCTTTCTGATTTTGCTTTAACCTCCAATGGATTCAGATTCTGATTTTTGATTTGGTTGGTTGACACTCTTAGGTCAGAGTTCTTCACGTGCTTTGGAATATGTGTACCCAGGCCCAGCTTGTATGGGACACAACTGCTGATGTTCCCTCACGAATCGCCCTCCTTGGTTAGAGTATTTGGCAGTTCCTCCTAGCCCAGAACCAAGTTGGTAGTGCTGTCTGGCTTCCTGCCCATGGTGATACTGATGATGATGCGAAGTGGGTGATTTCTCTCAGTTCCCGCTACAGAGGGCCTGCCTCGGGCCTGCTCACTTCCTAGGATCCAAGCTTCATACAAGCTAGAGGTCACGGCTGGCAGCAATCCACAGCAGTGACTATCGCCTCCTTTCTAGGGCAGGGAAGCACGCCCACCACCTGCCCCGTTTCAAGCAGAGTGTGTGCTCTGGCCCAGCACGTTGGCAGAGCCGTTCAGTCCAGACTCCGCCCGAGCTCCAGCACTGGTGTCCCCTCCCTACTCCTGACCTGAGCCCAGGTGTCTCTCTTCAGTCTCGCCTTCTGCTTGGTGTCAGTGTTTGTCTCTTGTCCATAGTATAATCTTTCTTTAGGGAGAGGAGGTAAAGGCGTGGTTCTGACTTTTTTCACATTCTCTTTTTAGATTTTTATCTATCGCTGCTGTGTGTTTAGAGAAGGTAAAGAACAGCTTACAAAGCAACATCAACGGACTTCATATTTCCTTACACAATGGTTCTTAACTTCATCGGGGAGGGGACAGAGGGGACATAGACCTCTCTGAGAATATGATGAAAGATTCATCATATTTCCACACAGAAAAGTACTTATTTCCACACAGATTTTTGCATAGAACTTCTAGGATTTGCAAACCCAGTATAAGTCATTCAAGGAGTCAGAATAAGGACCCTCATCTTTGATCCACATTCAAAACTGTCGTGAGTTCAAATACAGACAACTGAAATCACTGTACTAAGGGGTTAGAAAGTACCCAAAGCTTTCTTTACTAACATATGATATATACATGTATGTATGTATATTTTGCATACATACAAGGAATGTACATTTATGATAATAAAACCGTATGTGAAGGCATCATTGCTTGCCTGTGGTAGCTACTTGAAATGCAGTCATATTTATACAAATTTTTAAAAAGTCTGCTTTTTATGGGCTGGACTAAGAAACGCCTACTGCAGCAGAGACAACGCTGAATGGTCCCCCTGGTTCCCGAGCAGCCTGTGGGTCGGCTGAGGCCTTTGGTGTAAACGCATCGCAGCCCTTCTCCCTCTGTCCACCGGCTCCCGCCCCTGCCCTCCCACACGTGTGGATCGTGAGCGCACCGATGAGGGGCTTCCACAGCCTCTCCTCCATCTTAGAGCCTGCTCTCTGGGAGAACTTGACCTGTGACTCCTGGACATCAACAAACTGTCAGCAACCAGTTGACCAAACAATTTGGTGTGTGTAGGGGGTAGCGAGCATCAAGGAGCTCCCCTGTGGAGGGAGGCAGAGCTGCACTAGAACGTGGGTCCCTATCGCCAGGTGTATGGTAGAGAAGAACGGCTCCACCACGGCGCCCTGGCAATCTTGTGCATTAGCCACATGGGCCACACAGACAAAGCCTTGAACCACAGCTCCACTCCGTCTTGGCAGGATGCCTTGTGATCCTCCTGGAAAGGATGAGTGGCCTGTGAGCTGCTGCCAAAAGGCCATCTCCTACTCGCCTCCTGATCTCCCCTGGGAGGCTACCATGA
The DNA here is from genome assembly GCF_964194185.1 of Rhinolophus hipposideros. Lineage (NCBI taxonomy): Eukaryota > Metazoa > Chordata > Mammalia > Chiroptera > Rhinolophidae > Rhinolophus > Rhinolophus hipposideros. Next base: position 6,804,782 of record NC_138054.1, on the reverse strand, counting down.
GGCAGTCTGTCATGACCTCCAAGGTTCTGAAGAGGCCTGAGGCTTTCTGCCTCACTCTCCTCAGAATAGTCATTGGATCTAGAACCTGTTAGCTGCAATCTAGAACTGGCCTCTCAGCAAGAGGGTACTTCACAATTGGCATTGATGGTCCACTCTGTTACAGATGGAATTGTGGTCCTGTACAAACTATGTTGGAGTCCTAACCCCCAATAACTCAGAATGTAACCTTACTTGCAGAAAAGGCTTTACAAAAGTAATCAAATTAAAATGAGGCCCTAATTCAGAATGACGTGTCCTTATAGAAAGGGGAAATTTGGATACAGACACACACACACAGGGAGAAAGCCATGTGAGGATGCAGCCAGAGAACTGAGAGATGCTTGTACAAGACACAGAAAGCTGACGATTTCCAGGGGAACCCCCAGAAGGCATGAGGGAGGCCTGACCAGATCCTTCCTCACACCCTTCAGACAGAATTAAGCTGCCAGCACCCTGATCTCAGACCTCCCTCCTCCAGGACAGAGACAACAGATGTCTGTGCCTTAAGCCCCCAGTCAGTGGTGTCCTGTTACAGCAGCGCTAGGAAACCAACATGGCGCCTTTGTTTCCACGTTGTCCTTTCCTGGAATGTGGGACAAGGACCATGGGAGCTGGCACTTTTGGCTACTCTTCTCTCCATAGTCTATGTAAATGACAAGCTGTCTACATCTAAAGGTGGGTCACTGTATTTTACCAGCCGAATCAGTCAGGCCTGGGCCCTGGCCTGGCCGGGTACGTTCACTCGTCTATGTTCACTCACCTTAAGCTTCTGAGTCTATAGAGTGGAGATAGCGCCTACTTGAGCGAACTGCAGTGAAGACGACACGAAATACCATTCATAAAGCACACAATCATTTTCTAAACAGACACTGATTTGGACAGTTCCACTGATACACGATTTTGGCAGTTGTCCACGCCGTTATAGCTCATAAGCTTGCCAACGTGACTGTGGGGAGGGGGTGTCTAAAAATTGAGAGTTTGGTTTACCAATGTTATTCCATCCTAACCGGCCTCCTGCTCCAGGCTCATCCCACGCCCCCGCCCAATATTTAAAATACAAATGTCACGTACTTTCCCAGGTTAAAATCATCTTATCCTTCCATTACAAAATCAAAACTTTTCAGGGCCCTGTACCTGCTCATATTCTCAAGGAAGGGACTCTTACACTGTCAGTTGGTAACACAATGCAATATAATAGTACTTTTAGTCCAACGAACTTTGTTTCTACATCAAAATCTTCCCTTAAATGCTCTTCTCTTTTTTGATGTTACTGACACAGGATAACAGATTACCACCCTCCATAATGCAGGCTTTCTGTACTAGTCAAGTTTATTCAGTCTCGGTCTTCCTCCCTTTAGGCAAAGTTATTTCATATGTGTGTGTGTATATATATATATATATATATATATATATATATATATATATATGTTTATGCACAGTGTGTATGTACATATGTGTGTGTACATTTCATATATATACATATATACATATACACACATACACATATATGTACATACACTCTATGCATAAACACACACACACATTTAAGATTTTTTTGTGTTTTAGAAATTATTTTGACAGCTACTCTAACAGGAGAGTATCCTTCCTCAACAAGTTCCCCACAGAGTTCTGAGACTGTCAAGGTGACTTTTCACCAGGACCAAATTTAGGCAAAGGATTATTCTGCAGGGCGTCTGGGCTCTGCTTCTCTTTTTCCAGCAGAACACATGTCCCCTGGATTTTACTGTGATTACCCTGCTACCAGTTACCAAGCATGGGGTGTTAGCTGCGTGCCCGGGACTGCTGGGCACCGTCCATGCACCATCTCATGAACACACAGCACGGTACTAATAAGAGATGGCCGCTCTGACTGTTCCCACAGCACCCATGAGGAAACTGGGTCACAGCCCAAGGTCAAACAGCTAGGAAGTGGCAGAGCCATGATCAAAAATGCAGGGCCAGGTTGTACTCTTAACCCTTATGCTTTAAGGCCTCCCATTTAAAACCAACGGCTCATAGGAAATGGCTCAGTTTCTAGCACTATTTCCAGAAGCAGTCTATTCAGCCTAATTAATAATGGTGTAAGTAAGACCAAATCCAACATTTATCCCTCTGGTGCCTTCTATGAGATTTCCTTTTCAAATGATTCACTTAGCTTTGAGATGATCTTGATTTAAAAGCACTTCCAGGCTACTTACAGTCCATGTGATTGTGTTCTTACGTAAATTAACTTAAACATTTTGTCTATAAAAATAGTATGCTCGATCAGTTACTTTGCTCTACACTCAAATGTCTGATAGCCCTGATTTTAATGCCATCTATTCATTTGACAACAAAAACGGCTTATGAAACCTGGCCGGCAGGCTTGTACTCTGCAAGTTCAGGTTGTTCTAACTCACGATTCCACACTGCCTTGACGATACAGGTTTTCCTCACTTTGTTCCAGTATTTTGTTTTTCTTCTTCCGTAGTGTCACAGAGGGCCAGGAACACACTGTACTGGTCAGAGGCGGGCACAGCTCCGACTCAGGCAACTGTCCTGGTGCCTCACCGAGAAACCACAGGAGACCCCCCACCCCCGTTCTAGGCATTCTTCTAAACTGTAGAAAGTGCCGCACAATGTTCTCAACTTTTGATAGAATTTCAGCTCTGAAGAGACACAGAAAACAAAGTATTCCCATAATAAAATAGTGTTGAACAATCATTTTGGGAACTGTATGTTGAATTAACTTCCCATGTTTCTATACCATGGTTCCCACAACTATTCTAAGAGCAGAAACAGAATTTCGAGTCTTTTTGAATCATCTCCAATTTTCTTTAAAGCTCCAGAACTCTTATTGAAACCAATCACATGCCACCACGCATGTGACAAATAAAGGAGCACTCTGCCAGTCAGTAAGCAGGGTGGGCGTGGGGGGCACCCCCCTGGCTGAGGCCATACATTCTCCATGGGACCTCAGGGATGGGAGTGAGGATTCAAGGCCATGCCTGAATGTAATGGTTTTGAACTTAAGAAATAAAAGAAAAAAGGAAGCCTTACAAATCTTTGTTCAAATAAAATATCACAGGTGCCTCTGGTAAAAGAAGGCATTGCAGAGAGGGTGGGGACTTGCAGCCCAGACCCCTACTTAGAGCACTGGCGGAGCATCGGACACAGAATACAATAATAAAAATAAAGGAATACATTTTTGGGGTGATGAAAATGTTCTAAAATGGATTGTGGAAATGGTTGCACATCTCTCTGAATATACTAAAGACTGTTGAATCACACAACTTAAATGGATAAATTGTATAGTATGTGGATTATATCTCAATAACTAATGAAAATAATAAATGAATAAATAAACTTACTGATCAAAGAAGCATCTCTAGAAACGGAGCACTGCTGTCTTCTATCCAGTCTCTACCACCTCTTCAGAATTTATCAAATACTTCACCTCTTCAATTCATTTTTTCAGGCAACTTAGCCTTTCTACAGCCAGCAAACATTACTTCTGTACTCTTGTTTTCCCTCTTAGAAGTGAAATATTTGTAGATGTTTTGCCCAGTCATTTAAAGCTTCCTGTCTGTATCTTCACGGCCTTATGCAACCACTGTATTTTGTGAGATCACATGCAGTTTTATGATTATATTTTTTCCCAGTTAATCATGTTTACTAGACGACAGATATTTCCCTTCTATATGTGTCAGGTAAGTGAATGGAGGCCCTAGATTTAAAATTACATAATGAGAAACTAGGTCTGTTAATCCTCAACCACAAATTTAACCTTAAAACGGTGTATGTGTACGGCATGAACTCCGTGATCTGGCTCGCAATTTCTTTTCCACTTCATGTTAACCACAAACTCTACAAGTCTCCATTCAGTTAGGGTTGGGATGTGCTGGGAGCTAAAACTGAGGGCCAGCTAGAGAAAGGAACTTGAACTTGCCTGAGTTCATACAGAGCAGGCCTTCTGACTATTCCAGTGTTCAGAAGAAAATGAGAAAAACACAAATTAACCTGAAGAACTTAAGACATCTGATTTCTAATGGCTTGTTCAAAACTGGAGTAAAGATAAAACGTTCGACTCTTACACGCAGGAAGCCTTTCATAGAATAAACCTTTGGATTTGACCTTCTTCCTTTCTTCCTCACCCCATCCTCTTCCCGCATACCTGTCTACTGGTCCTTTTAGACCAGACCCCTTACCTTACATGTTCTAATATCTCTTCCTGACCCCATAATGCCAAAGACTCAACATTGTCCCAGTTGCTTCTCAGCAAAACATCCCAGTGGACAGACATCTGCCCTGTGTCTGTGTCTAAAGCTTTCTCCATACTGTTTGGAGACAGAAGTGCCCAGGGAGGTGGGTTAGGCTAAATACTTCTGAAAACATTTCTTGGTTTGGCTTTTCTAGAAAACAGTCCAATATCAACTCTTGGCCATAGGGTAGAAATAGGGAGCAAAAAGCTAACTGCAATCACCTAAATTTTTTACAGAAAATATCATAGTTGCTCTGAGAAAGGAGAAAGGAGGCAGGGGGATGGAATGAGATAGGATAGGGTGGGGTGGGGTGGGAGAGGGTAGGATGGGATGGGGTGGGGTGGGGGAGAGGTGGGATGGGATGGGGTAGGGTGGGATAGGATGGTGTGGGGTGGGGTGGGATGGGGTGGGGTGGGATGGGGTGGGGTGGGATGGGGTGGGGTGGGGTAGGGTGGGGTGGGAGAGGGTGGGATGGAATGGGATGGGGTGGGGTGGGGTGGGATGGAGTGGGGTGGGATGGGGTGGGGTGGGGTGGGGTGGGATGGGGAAGGAAATACATGAGAAGTAAGTTACTGGTGACAGTCATCCTAATTGGGTGGTGGTTTCATGGGTATCCACTATACTATAGTTTATTACTTAAACATATTATTTTCTAAATATCAGATATTAGATAAAAAGAAAATTAAAGCAAAAGGATATCAATGCTTAGTCATTTACTTAGAGAAATTATGTAATGGAGGGAAATACTGGCTCCAGTTTATGCACTCATATTTTAAAAAGAAATTGTTTTTTCTTAATTTAAGTTAAAATCCAACTGTTTATTTGTATTCAATAAACAAAACAATGAGTTCAACGTCCCATGTTAGGGGAAAATGTGAAGCACTCTTTTCTTCTGCACTGAATCCAAAAATGTCCAACAAAACCAAGCACAAAGCTCACCGAGAGCAGAGGTGATGCCTTAGTTCAAAGGAATCGGAATGTGAATACAGGGTTCTGATGGAGAAATCCACTCTCCTGATAGCCAGCAGAACAGAGCAGACAACTAGCATTCACCAGGCACCTCCTATGTGTCTTGCCAATCCCGGCCACTCTGGCTACTCAAGACACCATTCCTGCCACCAAAGGGCTCACAGACCAGAGGGGAAGGAGACCATAAAAAATGATCCATACACCGTGGTAAGGGTCCTGCCACAGAGGGAAGGCTCCTTGGGTGTGTGAGCAGATGCAGCCATCTTTGGAAATATGGCTAAAAGCCCGAATGGGGCCATTAGATCACCTTCCCCTTTCCGGAGAGAAACACACCTCCCATCCGTTATGTAAAAGTCTCAGTAAGATGAGTTCATTAAAATAATAAAACAGGGAGAGCATATTAAGAAGTTTTTGGCTGTCTGGCGAAATATCAAATGTGACAGAGAGAAAGATAGTGACTGATTACTTTCTGGAGAAAACGCTGTCATAAGAAGAGGGAGGAGTTCCAGAATTCTGCTTCTCTCTAACTGTGGATAAACTGCCAACGATCTGGGCCAAGCTTCTGCATCAGGAAGAGAAGGCACTTAGCAACTCACACACCATTGTCTGATCAACACGGTCCCTGAGCATGTCACGACTGGTGCGCTGAGAAACCTGGGCCATTGTCAAGTATACCTGAGAAATGCTGGGTTTAACCAAGCAGGGGGAACCTGAGAAAGATTATTAGTGGGGTTTGCCCTTCCTAAAATTTCAATCAAAAGGACCAAGTGCAACCCAACTTTTCGATTCCGCTGGTTTCCCGAGTCATGCCACCCTGCCTCCTAGAGGCCCGAAGAGGACAGGCAGCGACATGCACCGAACACATCCGTGCCCTGACGTCCAGGATGACTTGGGTGTCACCCCTACTCAAATCACAATTCCTCCCATTCAAAAGGACCCTGGGTTTCTTGCCAGTTTAAAAGTTTAACTTGAGTTGGAAAAACAAGATTTTCAGAGTTCTATCAAATTAAACCTTCGGCAATGCTGCTGAGGCCATGAGCTGGCAACACTTGATCACTCAAGAGGTAATATTCCAAGCTAATCATTGAAGATGAAAAGGAATCAGACTGCTTCTGTAGATAGGATTGGCCATGAAACCAACTGTTGAGATTTCTTCTTTTCTCCCCAAACAACCATTCGTGCTGGTTATGTGTGCGTGACACGGGGTTTTTCAGTTCCATTCAGCCCCCCTCACAGTGTGGGGAGGCAGACAGCCTTGTGCAGACTGTGTGGGTGGGAAATGGAAGAGCAGACGCTGAGTGCTTACAGTAAGTACCCAGGTGATGGGGGCGGTGCGTGTGCCCCCACATCTCTCTCATCCTCTGCACCACACCACAGCCAGCAACGGGCCCCCTTCCTGAAGGCCCCCCGAACGTGGAGAGCCCCCGTGGCCGAGCTGCCGCCCGAGGCCTCTTAGGGCCCCTCTGTCCCTACCTGAGCTGCGGGAGGTCCCTGCGCCTCTGCACACTCCTCTGTACACGGGAGGGACATCCTTACAGCACTGAATTATCATGAAGATTAAATGTGATAACATATTAAAAACCCTTATAAATTACAAAACACCATACCAGGGAAGGTAGGATTAATTATCCCTTTCTTCTTGTTTTATAAGCTTTTCTAAAAAACTCATCCGATTAACGATGTAATAATGGTTACCATTTAGTTAGTGCTTACCATGTGCCAAGCACTATTGCCACATTTCATCTTCAAACGAAGCCCATGGGGAGGGCACTCAGCTGGTACAACTCAGCTCTGCCCCTTACCAGTTGTGCCCTTGGACTGCTCCCTTCTCTCCCAGCCTCCCACTCGATAGAGGGATTCTGCCCGCAGCCCCTCGTGGGGCTGTGTGAGGAAAGCCATGAGTGTATGTAAAGCGAACAGTAAACACCTAAGTGTTTCCTCCTGCATTTCTTGCCCCTGCATGGCCACACTCGGTCTGAACTCAGGTCCAGCTAATTCGACTACCTCCTCATGCTGGGCGCCTATCACTATGGTCTGGAATCTGGGGAGAGTTTGGAAGAGTTGACATATCTCCTTGTTTCACCTGATTAAAAATGTCTCCAAGGCAGGGACTACGTTTTCTCCTTTATGTGAGCGTGGTTCTTGGCACAGAAGGGAAATGACCAGCACTTGTGGAACTGAATTAGAAAGACTGGCTTTTTCATGGTTGCTGGTTTCCACAGCCTCATTCTGGCTGTAGTACCAGGGACATGGGTTCTCAGGGCAATGAGGCAGGAAGGGGTGAGATGAACCACCAGGGAAACGCTGAGAGAAGAGAAAAACTTCAGTGAAGAACAAGTGACTGGCAGGGAGGGCTGAGACATCATTCTCCTGTAGGTACAGACATTAAAGGACTCGGGGGTAGAGCCCTCTTGGCAGAGGGGATGAAGGGATTACAAACTGGAAACGTGGAAATGCTGAGGGCTTTTTATAGACTTCTGTTCTGGAGAGCTAAAGGGTCAAGTGTAGAGCTGGAAAGGAAGAAAAACAGAACAGGATGTTCGAAGCTAAGAGTGACTAGAGAGAGACCTCCGATTTCCTCCAAGACTATGGAAGCACTTTACTTCCCAGGTCCGTTACCCAGCACCTGCCTCCCAGACCCAAGCCCACTCCCTGCACTTGGCTGTGAGAGGCTGGGCTGGCCTCTGCTAACTGAATTTCTGCTCTGCCAGGGGCTCCCTGGAGGGAGGCTGCCTGCGGGGGACGGAGAAGGAATGGCTTTTCCCTGCGGGCTCCCTGCTGTCCGGCACCCCAGCAATACTGCTTCTGCACCCCAGTAATGGCAGCATGACCTGTAGCAGCAGCTGAATTCGCGCTGAAGTTTTTGCAACACCTGCAGAACCCTCTCCAGACACCCCCGCACAGCTAGCACTCCTACTCTGAGCTCAAAGCATGCTTGGAGGTTCAGGTGTTACTGCTGGGAGACCCCTCCACCAAGTTTCTACGTTTCATGAATTCCAACCTGTTTCTATGTTCCTGCAGCCATAGAGGGGGCAGCTGTGTCCTGCAGTTGCTATATCCATGAAACCTTAGTGATTTCCTTTTGACTCTTCGTTCACGTCCCTAAAAGGTAACATTTCTTTAGATTAATTTCTCTTTATTAAAAAAAGAAAAACAAAAAAATGGTGTGGTTTCTGTCTCCTGCCTTGACTCTCACTAATATGATACACTAGGAAGAAAGGGAGAAAGATTTATCAAGAGTTTGTGGTCCCTTATCTCTAATATAGTGTCAAATTCTCATAAATTGCAAAAATCAGTTCCAGAATAACCAATTCGCAATATAAATCTAAACAAAGACATGAAGACAAAAGGTGTTGATAAGTTGCTCAGAAAACAACGAAGTTGCGTCAAACACAGATCCTCTGCTCCTTCAGGGAAACATCAAAGTCCTACCCAACAAAGAAACACTCTCCAAGGACAGTGCCCTGGACCAAAGGACCTCCATCAATGCAAACAAAGATGCCAGACCTACGATCCCTCAAGTTTCTTTCCATCCTTTACCAAATGAACCTTAGTGGTGTCAGAAGACAAGACCCAGGCAAGATGAGGGGCGTGGGAATGACATCGGGAGGGCTTCATTCTTCCAGGGCTGGAGGTCCGGGCCACGCAGCTCTGCCGCAGGGCAGGTCCTTCCCTGGGGTCTCAGCCCTGCGTGTCCAGCCACCTGCGACCCTGAGGGGCTATCGTTGTGTTTGATAAATAGCACCGAGTCAGAAAACAGCCCAGTGTGCTCGTCAGCACGGGGTTCTTCCCCTGTTCTCCAGCCCCCAGTGCCTCACCTCTGCCTGCAGTATCCTAAGATGTTTAGCCTGAACCTGAATGAAATGGAAGCAAACACTTTTCTATAGGCTATTTTTCAATAACTTCCTCCCTAAATAACCCGAGGATTCGAATGGTTTGCAATGCCTTCCTGTTACCCTCACTTGACGGGTGATATGGAGACCGTCTTTTTTCTGACGGAAGGTGTGAAGAACCTGAATTTGATAAACCAGATAGGATGTGATTTCCTTTTGGCAGAGTTGACCAAGATTCTGAATTTCTTTTATTTAATTGTTTATTTTTTGGAGAGGGAGGTTGAAAAGGATGGGGATATGGAAGAATACTGGCTTTTCGTTTCAGTTGGAGGGGTGTATTTCTTCGCTGCATCTCCTCCTATCTGTATCACCTGGGCCCTGAATTACGACGCTGACTAACTGTGCTACTGGGCACGAGTCCCTGTGCTTGGAAAGAGTCTGCAGAGGCTGGGGAGGGCAGGAGGTGCTGTAGTGGTGAACCTTCCTGGAGAAGAGGCAGAAGAGTGAGCTGTAAAACTGTGAACTTCCCTTGAACCGACCCACTTGTTACTGGTTCACTGTCAGGCAGGATTCTGTGGGACGGTCAGGCCCTCCTCACTTGTTCTGTGTCCTGCTAATGAACCAGAACCGTGGCAGCACTCAGGAAGACTTTGCTGGCTTCACTCCTTTCTCAGACTGTGACAAGAAGGGAAGGCAAAAAGCAGAGTTGGGAGGCAGGCAAGGCTAGATGGAGGATCTGCCTGCTGAGGCGGAGAGAGGAGAGCTCGCCGTGACCTGAAGAGCCTGTGAGCAGGGCAGTGAGCAGGCGCTATGCTTGCCTGGAGGCATGGACGGTCCCTGTCAGCCGTTACCTGTACGAAGCCTGTGTACCTGCCACATCCCGCTTTCTGGGCTTCTCCCACTGTGGAGTCTGGTGTGGCAGGCAGCGAGTGCTGACTGGGGTGGAATAGGGAAGTGAGAAGAGACCCAAAGCAGGGTGTGTCACCATCAGAGACACTCTTATTGTGTATTGACTACAGGTGGTTGAAATATGGGATCCTTTCAGGTGACTGGCAAATGCTCTCTCAGCTCTAAAGCAAAGGCACAAGATAAATCCAATAAACAGAGAAAGAGGCTGTGGGTGGGTGAGTCTATTTTAGGGCTGGCAGGTTGGTGAATTTTCCACCGTTAGCTCTCACCACTGTTTTCAACTGTCTTAAAAACATTACAAGCGATAGAAGAGGTTGGATCTCTTAAAGATTCGAGCCAATCAAAGCAAAAATGGCACATTATAGAAAAGCTAGAGAAGGAATATAAAAACACAAATGTCTACAAAAGGTACGGTCTGAAAATATTTTGGCATCAATCAACCCATCCTTGTCAATCTTTCTTTGTTCTTCATTCATTCAACAAATATTTATTGAACTCCATGGGCAAAGAAACATGAAAGGTACACAAGAGACATCAAGATTAGTACAATATTCTTTTCGCCAAGTAATTTACAAACTGATAGGGAGGTAAGAATGGGCTAATGTAAACATTTAATTTAAATATCAGCTAACAGTTTAAGGAATGAAGAGAGGGCCTATCTGAAACTAATGATTGTATCATGGAATGAATGGGAGGGGAGGGGTCCTAGGGCAAGAAAAAATGTCTTCAGCAAAGATATCCTATCAGCAAGATCCAGGAGATAGTAGCTGAAGTTCCTTAAGGTCCACATGCTAATACTAGAGGAACTATGTTTAGTATGTTGAATCCGAACTATAATATAATCAGGACGTCCACTGGCCGTGGCTAGCAGGCAACGGGACGGCCCGGCAGGAGGGAAGGTAGGGGCCTCGAGAGAGCAGAAGGTGCGTCTTGTGATTCTGTGGTCTTCTCCACAGTATCTAATAAAGCGATTGCTCAGAGAAGTTAATAGAACTTATAGAGAGAGGTTTTGTCACATTCACTCAACTCTCTAATACAAAAAATTGATCACCCAAGTCTAAGATCACTCAGTTCCTGGGTTTGCCTCCTGCCTACTCCTACTGCTGTTTGGCCTTAGGTCTCAGTGTGACTTCTAGATAACTACATTGGATTGAAGTATGGTATTTTTCCCAAAGTTCAGGAAATCAATTTATATTTTTGTTTAAAAAGATGGAAGGGTGAGGTTTTCTTTATCTGAGTTTCAGTGGCATTAATACCAGAGTGTTCCCTAATCCATTCCCCAAGTTTCAGTAAATGGAAGTCTGGGTTTACTGTGAAATTGTAATCTTACATTTGTATTTGTTCCCTCAGATCTCCATTTTTTTTTTTTGTTGAGAGCTCACTGGCCCATGTGGGAATCGAACCGGCAGCCTTCGGAGTTAGGAGCACGGAGCTCTAACCGCCTGCGCCACTGGGCCGGCCCTCCATATTTTTTATATGTGGCACATCTGAATAATTTAATGACCTCAGAATACATTTTCAAAGCTGATCTTAACGACTGGTTACTGGTTGCTCACGGAGAATCCAAATCTCCAGGAATTTCACTCTGTGCCTGCAATGCGCAAAGCAGCTGTTAAGAAATTTTAAAAGAATAACACATAGACACTCTTCAAAAGGAGCTTAAAATTTAGTGAAACAGAAGGGTCTTGAGATGCTCGTGACATAAGACATTGTAGGCTACGTGCAAAAGTGAAGCAAAACCTGTTTTCCCCCTCAAAAAACAGCAAGGTGCTGACAGGTCAGGAGTTTACAAACAGCACTCCCACTGGCTAATGTAAAACGTGAGGGGCAGGCGGTAGGAGAGCCACGGACTTAACGGTAAGAGAGGACCGCGTGTGCGGTGGTAGCCTCCTCTCCTACGGAAATCCCTATCAGCAGATTAGGTGTTGGGAATGTTTGCTCAGGCGTCGGCACAGAGCTAAGTGAATACTGGCGCTCCCAGCCTGGCCCCCATCAACCAGTGCACGTCTGTGATCTCTGTGCGAGGTGACACCAAGGTGCAACTGCAGTGAGGTGCCCTCAGGTGGGTGCTGGCCGTGACCTCATTACCCACGGAGCTCAGGCTGCGGCCCAGAGGTGCTCGATGCAGCCGGCTGGTGCCCCAACCCCTGACCTCCAGCTCTGAGAGTAAAGCCTGGCCTGGCTCTCTTCTGAGAGCGCCCCAGAGACTCCAATGTGTACAGCGTATTGGGAGCCACATTCTAGTCTAACGCACTGTTTCTGTCACTGTACAAGGACACTAGTCACACAAACATGCTCCTCACCGTCGCACTAGCCCACACTAAGACCCAATTTGGTAGCTGTGTTGATGTAAATGTATTACCCAACATTTACTGAGCGCTCACCATGCACTTGTAGGAAGGAAGCTGAAGGCCTTTCAGACACTTTGACATTTAATCTCCAAAGTAACCTTAGGAGTAAGGACTATCGGTTTTCCAGTTTACGGCGGGAGAAATTGTAACTTAGAGAAGTCAAGTGACTCAATCAAAGTCACGTGTTGTTTAGGGAAGAGCTAAGATGGGAACCCTGCCTGCTCAACAGCAAAATGTGTGCTTCTAACCACTAAGATATACCACCTTATTTATATGTATGTCCATTTTAAAAGTGTATTCTGCATCTATGCACAAATGCTATGTGACACATATTCATCCACAAAATGGAGAAAAACAAAATATCTACTTGGAAGTGATTTACCAAAAGGATATATATCCAGCATCTATGTTCATGAAACATTTTGCTGATTCTGTTATCCAATCTTAGTGTCTGGAATCGTACCGCAAAACCACTAGTGTACCCAGAGACGACATGTTCCCGCGTGCAGCCCCTGACTCTCAGGAGCCATTGCAGCAGAGTGCAGCAGAGTGCTGCAGAGGTGACCTCATTCAGCCTGTATACAAATCGGGAGGCTCCGAAACACACAACACAGCTAAGCAAAGCTACAGGGTTTTCACTGTATTCATACGAAAAGAAGTTTCTTGTATCATTCTAGAGAAGACCACTGCCAAAGACAAGTGAGGGTCCTGAGCTTACTCCTCTGATCAGCACCCGTTACGCTGCTGCCATCTCACTCATCCTACCACGACTGAGAGCTCTACGTGCCAGATACTGCCCGCTCGCCTGCCCAACCGCCCGAGTGCTTCTGTTAGTCCTCCCATTAACCCTCGCTGTGCATGAGAAGCCTGAAGCACAGACAGGCTAAGGAACTTGCCTGGGATTGTAGTTATGTGATTAGCATATCATTCTGTACTGTAGAGAACTAGATCATTTCAATTGGTGAGCAGCAGAGCTGGGGAGGGACCCAGGCAAGCTGGCTCCAGTTCCTAGGCTCCGTACCATACCACCCTCTCTCTATGTCTCAGACACTGTGACAGACACAGCAATTCTAAAGACAAATAAGATACCGCTTCTTAGGAAGTAGAGAAACACACCCATCACGACAGGAATAGGGTAGCGAGGGCCAGCTTTCCATGTAAGTTTAGAGAGAACACAGTAAAGACTAACCTAAAATTGTCAAGAGAAACTCTCAAGAAAGGTTAAATCTGATGGGATATTCATTTCTGGAAACGGTTCCTTAAGGAGCTGATCAGCCATGGTGATGGCGTGAATATGGAAACCCGCAGAGAGAGGGAGGCGTGGCCTTCAGATGTGTGAGGGCCCCACCAGGTTGTGCCGGGACCACAGCCAGGCAGCTGGGTCCCCACATGGAACTCCATGTAAATGGACCTACAGATCCTGGCGTCTAGTGGGCGACTGGTGATTACTGGGCAGGGAGGACTTGGACGAAAGAGTCCTACAACAAGGAGAAGGAACCGGTAGGAAGAACCAAGGGAACTCATTAATTTAACTGAAAAAATGAGTTTCCTTCCTCTTAGAAGGGGAAATGGCAGAAGTCAGAGCCAAACTAAAAGGTAGGGAAGAGGGTCGGGGAGGGAGAAGGCAGTGTCTCAATTAAAATGAATCTTGTTGTTATGATTCTATTAATCTAAAGTTCTATTAACTACCACTGTAATCCATCTATACTAGTAAGGTAATCAAAAAGAATCTTATGCGTACAGGATATTTTGACATTTAATGTTTTAAATATTCTTCAATACTACCTTTGTAAAATAGAAATCATTGCATCCCCATTTTATAGGTGAAGAAAACGAAGCCCAAAGAGACTAAATGAATTGACAAGGAGTTATCAAGTCAGTTCAGAACGGTAGCCCACTGTTTTCACTGAAACACGCCCCAAGCCCTGCAAGATGTTAATATGCAAATTAAACACTACGTTCCATATAGTTTTTATATTAAATGCATTTTATTTTCTTAGTGATCAATCATTTGAAGATTAGTCATCTAGCTCCCACTTAGTCACACATGTTGCTGAGCCCCATGCCTTCACCATGGTGGTTTACAGAGACTGTATTATAACAAAGCTTCTAAATAAATACCTTGGCTTAGTCATATTGTGATTACTAGGACTTTAATACAGCAAGGAACCAATTCTAAGGACCAATAGCCTTTAAAAAAGAAATATGGAGCATTTTAATTTTTATTCTACAAAAAATATTTATTTTCTCCACAAAACTCTGCTTTAAAAAAAGGCTCTGTTTTCTTTTTATATATAGTTATTCCTACAGATTTCTAGCACCCTGTTTTGGTATGAAAAGAATATGGGAAGAAGGATATTACAGTAATAAAAATAATGTATTTTTCTTCCCTCTGCCACCTCTTGTCATTTAGTTTCCATGTAACCTAATTCTTATTCTGATCAGAGAACAGGGAACTGAAAACCAGGATTTTATTAACACCGTCAATACCTACCCCGCTCAGGCACACGCACAAAAATAGCCCTCTGGTCACTAATCATGCATTTTACAGATGAGCTTCCCTGGCTGCGGTCCATGCAGATGATAAATAAAGTAGCTTTTGTTTTCAGAGATTTATTTCCAAGACTTCTTCATTAAATGCTATTTGGGAGCAGGTACATATCTATGGAAGGTTAACAGAAAAACATCCTGCAAAAATAACCATCAACGAAATGTGCTACTGACAGAACCTAAGATGGTCTTTCTCCAAAGGACACATTTAAAATACAGACACACACGCACGCACACGGTTGAACTGCATGAAATTCCTATGCAGAGAGTAATAAACACTCGGAAGTATGGCTGGAAAATGGATGACTGCTTGTTTGTTTTGATGGTGGAGGGTGGAGGGTGAAGGAGTGGGGGGTGGAGAAGGTGGGGGGGTGGAGGGTACGGAGTGTGGGGGGTGCGGAGATGATGAGGTTGCAAAAATTGCCCAATCTCTGCCTGGTGAATTCTGCTATTTCTGTCTTACAGCTTGGATGAATAGGGTTATCAAAGAACGTAGACTTCTGATAAGGGGGTGGCACCAACAGCCAGAGACGGGGGAGCTGACACTGTCTGGAACTTCTTAGTTGGACAGCAGAAACTCCGGCCTGCTGGTGACCTCATCTGCACACTTGGCGAGGGGGGGGGGCGAGATGGGGGGAGCACGGCTTCCAAACAGAAAAGACATCTCCTGAAAAAAACCCATCTTTCTACTTTTTAATTCCACCACAGATTAGATGTAAAAGCCATTTAACGCTCAGGCAGCCGCAGTAATTTCCTCAGGAAATAAGTGTAAAATGCCTCATACTGAGGGGTACAAAAGAGAACCTATGCCACACAGGCTTCCCGAGAGTGAAAATAGCTCCATGCCTGTGCCGAGGACACAGCAGGCTGCGAGGTCACCACGTGCACTCGGTACGAGTATGAACCAGACTGCCCACCCCTGGCTCAGAGCACGTGTCTGTGGGTTTGTTGGGGGACCTTCCGGGGTGGGTCTCGGTTTCCTCACCTGTACCATGGGGATATTAACAGTGTCTACGTAATAGGTTTTTATGTCAAGTGCTGGAACAGTTCCTGGAAGCATGATACAAGGATCTGTTAAACAAATAACTCTAATTGTAAACACAGGAGAGAATGAGCGAGCTGGTTTCTGTTTCTGACTGATTTTATTTCTTAATAATTTAAATGGCATCCATGTTTCACTGGAGGTTTAAGTGGTCATACATACAGATGAAATCCCTTGCAAGGAGAGCTGCCTTCATTCCTTTTACAAATGGGAGAACTGAGGCACCAAGGGGCATACTTAAGCGTGTGCAATGCTTCTGCAGCTTCTGCCTAGTGTTTCTCACCAGCATGCACAGCAGCAGGTGTTCAAATGGACACTGTTGGCCTGAACTGAATTTCCTGACGTCTGAGACCTAACTGGGAATGTAACCGAGAGAGAAATATTCTTTAATTTCATTCCTTTTAGACTCTAATTGTTAAGGAAGAACAGTGATACATTTGACATCCCGAACCATTCATTTTTACAATGACTTCTTTTTTTAAGCATGGGAAGTACGCTTTGGGCACGGGGAACACTCATTCATCGGTAAGATGTTTGTTTAAAGAGTGTCACTGGTCTAATGATGAATGAATGAGGGCTGGAAAACACCAGCTACCGCGGCACATTTATTTCTCACAGCCCATTAGGCATTGGCTAAGCACTCCTTTAACATGCCTCAAACAACTTCAAGTGTGCTTCACGGGTTGCCCTGAAAAAACTCAAGCCACCAAAGGAAACCAACATATTACATCACAGAAGCAGCCAGGCTGAGCACTCTTTTGTCAGCAGCGACACCACAAACTTCATTATTCCATGTCTCACACTTCTAACATAAAGGACTATGCTACTTTGCTGAAAGATAGTACAAAATACAAAAAAAAAAAAAAAAAAAAACTGAACTTTGATAAAGGTCATGTTTTTCAATGGATAAAATCTGATTATGAGTTAGCCCAGCCACAGAAGTTTTACATCAATATACAGATACAAGCTTAGGGCTATCCGGTAGCAAAGGCTCTGCCACAAACGATCAGAGTGAATTACATGGAACTGTGCTAATAACTGAGTGCGCTGATCTGCCCCTAAAGCAATTTCACACGGTTCAACTTGATTGCTGTGTAACTTAGGAAAAATTTCCAAATTCTCCACATCTCAGTTTCCTCATCTATAAACCGGGGATACTCAGTACTTTCTTGATGGTATTATCATGAAGATTATAGAAAATCTATGAAAAGTACTTAGCATAGTCACTGTGGGCACCTCAGTGTCTAATAAAGGTTACTCATCCATATTAATAACGTTAGCATCTGTAGGAAAGCTGACCAGGAAGCACCTCACTGTGACCCTGGTAAAAGTGCGTGGAAAGAATAGCCTGATCCTTCAGAAGAAGCCACAGTGGGCACAGGCACGACACCTGGAAAGCCACTTCGGCGTTAGCAGCGGTCCTCACCAAGCAGCTGTTCGCTGGAGAACGTACCAGCGCGCAGAGCAGACCGCCTCGCCCAGCATCAGGCACACACCTGGCGGGGAACTGCCTTTGCTCGTGATGCCCAGAAGGACCCCTGTGGGACACAGTTCAGCAACAAAACTGGCCGCTGCTTCAGCAGCTGCGCAGGAAGGCGGGGCTTTTTCTTTTTCTGTTTTTTTTTTTTTAAAAACTGATCTGTTGTTGTTGTTACATAAAACCCAAAATATAACCCATATAAAGGCTTTCTGAAATCCACTGTTCTGCCCACTACGGTCTACCATCCTTTCTTTCTTTTTTCCTTTTCTTGGTTATGGTTTGTCTTAAGTCCCTCTTGCACTCCTGGTCAAGAGCAGGCACATGGTCTGAAACTGTCCCGTGCCCTGGCTTTCCCTCCACAGCTGCACCCAGGCTCTCTGAGGCAGGAACAGTCCCCGGGGCAGGACACACACCAGCCTCTCAATAAACAGATGGGGAGTAACGGACACTGCAAATGCGCTGAGAATGGCTCCCCTCTGTCACTGAGCACACGGTGAGGCTGTCCACCTTCAAAACAACAACCAAGTACAGTTTTTTATTTTCTTATCCACTCTGTCATGCTGCTGTGATTCCACCTACTTGACTTAATAATTTTATGCACACTGAGGGATAACTTTCCAGAACCAATGCATATACAATTTTCCCAATGGTTCTACTTACCCTTTATATTAAACAGATCTGGTGCTGGCAACCTATGCTCTCCACTCACTGCACATTTTGACAGACACTTAATATATCCACGACTCTCAACAGAGACAGAAATGAGTACTATGTTTGCAAGTGAAGAGGGCTACCTGGCACCCAGAAGGTGAAGTTCTTCCCCTGAGAACAACTTTCTCAGCGTTCACATCATGACTCATGGTCTCTAGAAGCACAGTAATGACTTACATCTGGATGGCACTGTCCAGCCCATCCCTGCACACAAGTGACTTCACAGGTAAGGACTCAGTTACTCCTGTCATGTAAGTAAGGGGGAGTATTATGCCCATTTTACAGATAAAGACACTGAGGTGTAGAAAGATTAAGCATCTGGCTGCAGAGCCGCATGGTGGACAATGCAGCTGGCCATGTGGGCATCTGGGTTGCAGATGGGGAAAGCTGTTAGGCAGGGCTGCTCTGTTACTGTATAGTTGTCTTTCTGGTTGACATAGGGATACCTTGGAGCCCTGTCTCTTCAAACGAAAAATGGGGGCAACACAATAAAAAAAAAACTACCCTTTCTTTCTATGGGCCCAATATTCTGACAAATAAAAAGTAGATGAAACCAAGGGCAGGGGAAAAAAAGAACATGAAGAAAGAAAGGATGAACACTTGATCTCAAATGGGAGGGCAATATTTTAAAAAATGCTCTTTTATTTTTAAGTAGACTTGCGGGGTATATGTGTCTTCCTCGCATTATCAATGAGTGACAGTGTTGCCCTGGTGATTACTTATCTGGATACAGAAAAGAAGGAAGCATAGAGAAATCATCAGTGACATACTGAGACACACGGTGCATTCAGATGGTCAGGCACATACCTCTCCTTCCCACAGGATGGAAAGAATGCTCAAATAGGCAAAAGAAAAACATTCGCTCGGGGGAAAACCAACTTGGTCCTTCTGCTGAACCCAGAGAAAAGGCATTAAAATCTCATCAGTTTTCCTTTTGGTGGGCAAAGTCATTCTGGTAAAAAGTGAGAACCGTCAAAAATTTATTTTTTGGGGAGACACAGCCTTACCAGAAAACTAAAGACAGAATGACAGGAAATCCTCACATATCAATAATCACCCTAAATGTAAATGGACTGAACTCACCAATAAAGAGACACAGAGTAGCAGATTGGATCAAAAAACTAAACCCAACCATACGCTGCCTACAAGAGACACATCTCAGCTACAAGGACAAGCATAGACTCAAAGTGAAAGGGTGGAAATTGACACTCCAAGCAAATGGTACCCAGAGAAAATCAGGCGTAGCCATAATGATTTCCGATGAAACAGACTTCAGGGTGAAAAAGATAACAAGAGACAAAGATGGACATTTCATAATAGTAAAGGGGACTATACAACAAGAAGACATAACAGTCATCAATATTTATGCCCCCAATCAGGGAGCACCGAAATATACCAAGCAACTACTAACAGAACTAAAGGGAGAAATTGACCAAAACACAATTATACTAGGGGACTTAAATACATCATTGACAGCTATGGATAGATCATCCAAACAGAAGATAAATAACGAAATCGCAGCCCTAAATGACACATTAGATGAATTGGACATAATTGACATATATAGAGCACTTCATCCTAAAACATCAGACTATACATTCTTTTCTAGTGTACATGGAACATTCTCAAGGATAGACCATATATTGGGACACAAAATCAGCCTCAGCAAATTTAAGAAGATTGAAATCATACCAAGCATATTCTCTGATCACAAAGCTTTGAAATTGGATATCAACTGCAAAAAGAAAGCAGGAAAAAACACAAATACATGGAGAATAAACAACATACTTTTAAAGAATGACTGGGTCAAAGAAGAAATTAGAGAAGAGCTCAAAAGATACATAGAAACAAATGACAATGAAAATACATCCTACCAAAATTTTTGGGATGCCGCGAAAGCAGTTTTAAGAGGGAAATTTATATCATTACAGGCCTATCTCAAGAAACAAGAAAAATCCCAAATAAATAACCTCATATTACACCTTAAAAAACTAGAAAAAGAAGAACAAGCGAAACCCAAGGTCAGCAGAAGAAAGGAAATAACAAAAATCAGAGCAGAACTAAATGAAATAGAGAACAAAAAGACAATAGAAAAAATTAATGTGACAAAAAGCTGGTTCTTTGAAAAGATTAACAAAATCGACAAACCCTTGGCTAGACTCACTAAGATAAAAAGAGAGAAGACACTAATTAACAAAATCAGAAATGAAAAAGGGGAAGTTATCACGGACACCACAGAAATACAAAGGATTATCCAAGAATACTATGAAGGACTATATGCCACCAAATTTAATAACTTAGAAGAAATGGACAAGTTCTTAGAAACATATAGCCTTCCAAGGCTGAATCATGAAGAACTGGAAAATCTTAACAGGCCGATCACCAGTAACGAAATTGAATCAGTCATCAAAAACCTTCCCAAAATCAAAAGTCCTGGACCAGATGGCTTCACCAGTGAATTCTACCAAACCTTCAAAGAGGATCTAATACCAATCCTGCTCAAACTCTTCCAAAAAATTGAAGAAGAGTCAGTGCTCCCTAACTCATTTTATGAGGCCAACATTACCCTGATACCAAAACCTGGTAAGGACAACACAAAAAAAGAAAACTACAGACCTATATCTCTGATGAATACAGATGCTAAAATCCTAAACAAAATTCTAGCAAATCGAATACAACAATGCATTAAAAAGATTATTCATCACGACCAAGTGGGGTTCATCCCCGGGGCACAAGGATGGTTCAACATTCGCATATCCATCAATGTGATACATCACATAAACAAAATAAAGGACAAAAATCATATGATTCTATCAATTGATGCAGAAAAAGCATTTGATAAGATACAACATCCATTTATGATTAAAACACTTACTAAAATTGGTATAGAAGGAAAATACCTCAACATAATAAAGGCCATATACGACAAGCCCTCAGCTAATCTCATAATTAATGGTGAAAAGCTGAAGCCCTTTGCTCTACGTTCAGGAACACGACAAGGTTGTCCCCTATCACCTCTGCTTTTCAACATAGTGTTGGAAGTCCTCGCCAGAGCTATCAGGCAAGAGAAAGAAATAAAAGGCATCCAAATTGGGAATGAAGAAGTTAAATTGTCACTCTTTGCAGATGACATGATGCTATATATAGAAAACCCTAAAGACTCCACCAAAAAGCTATTAGAAACAATCAATGAATACAGTAAAGTTGCTGGCTACAAAATCAACGTACAAAAGTCCATTGCTTTCTTATATACCAACAATGAAATCTCAGAAAAAGAGATAGAAAAAACAATTCCTTTTGCAATTGCAGCAAAAAGAATAAAATACCTAGGAATAAACTTAACCAAGGATGTGAAGGATTTATATGCTGAAAACTATAAGACATTTTTGAAAGAAATTGAAGAAGACACAAAGAAATGGAAAGACATTCCGTGCTCATGGATTGGAAGAATCAACATAGTTAAAATGGCCATATTACCCAAAGCCATATACAGATTTAATGCAATCCCCATTAAAATCCCAATGGCATTTTTTAAAGAAATAGAACAAAAAATCATCAGATTTGTTTGGAACCACAAAAGACCCCGAATAGCCAAAGCAATATTAAAAAAAAAGAACAATACTGGAGGTATCACACTCCCTGATTTTTCCTTGTACTACAGGGCTACAATAATCAAAACAGCTTGGTATTGGCGGAAAAACAGACACATAGACCAATGGAATAGAATTGAGAACCCAGAAATAAAACCACATAAATATGGACAGATAATTTTTGACAAAGAAGCTAAAAACATACAATGGAGAAAAGACAGCCTCTTCAATAAATGGTGCTGGCAGAATTGGATAGCTACGTGCAAAAGAATGAAAGTGGACTGCTATCTGTCACCATGTACCAAAATTAATTCAAAATGGATCAAAGACTTAAGCATAAGACCTGACACAATAAACTGCATTGAAGAAAACATAGGTACTAAACTTATGGACCTTGGGTTCAAAGAGCATTTTATGAATTTGACTCCAAAAGCAATGGAAGTAAAAACTAAAATAAACAAATGGGATTATATGAAACTGAAAAGCTTCTGCACAGCAAAAGAAACTATTGACAAAATAATGAGGCAACCAACTGAATGGGAGAAGATTTTCGCAAACAGTTCCTCTGATAAGGGGCTAATATCCAAAATATACAAGGAACTCATGAAACTCAACAACAAAAAAACAAACAACCCAATTGAAAAATGGACAGAGGACCTGAAGAGACATTTCTCCAAAGAGGATATACAAATGGCAAATAGACATATGAAAAAATGCTCAACATCGCTAATCATCAGAGAAATGCAAATGAAAACCACAATGAGATATCACCTCACCCCAGTCAGAATGGCTTTCATCAACAAAACAAATAGTAACAAGTGTTGGAGAGGCTGTGGAGAAAAAGGAACTCTCATACACTGTTGGTGGGACTGCAGACTGGTGCAGCCGCTATGGAAGGCAGTGTGGAGGTTCCTCAAGAAATTACGAATAGAATTACCATATGACCCAGCAATCGCTCTCCTGGGTATCTACCCCAAAAATATAAAAGCATTTCTCTATAGAGACACGTGTACTCCAATGTTCATTGCAGCTTTGTTTACGGTGGCCAAGACATGGAAACAACCAAAATGTCCTTCGATAGATGAATGGATAAAGAAGTTGTGGTACATATACACAATGGAATACTATTCGGCGTTAAGGAAAGATGATATAGGAGCATTTGTGACAACACGGATGGATCTTGAGAGAATAATGCTAAGTGAAACAAGTCAGACAGAAAAAGCAGAGAACCCTATGATTTCACTGATATGTGGTATATAAACCAAAAAGAACAAGACAAACAAATGAGAAACAAAAACTCATAGACACAGACAATAATTTAGTGGTTACCAGAGGGTAAGGGGGTGGAGGGTGGGTGATGAGGGTAAAGGGGATCAAATATATGGTGATGGAAGGAGAACTGACTCTGGGTGGTGAACACGCAATGGGATTTATAGACGATGTAATACAGAATTGTACACCTGAAATCTATGTAAATTTACTAACAATTGTCACCCCAATAAAATTAATTAAAAAAAAAATTTATTTTTTGGTACATTTACTCTTACCTTAAAGTAGATATAGCATTAGGTTGGTGCAAAAGTAATTGTGGTAAAAAGGTTAAAAGAATTGTAAAAACTGCAATTATTTTTGCAACAACCTAATAACGCCTAACAAGGCAGGAGGAGAAGGTTTTATATACAAGCATTTAATATACTCATTTAGATACATTAATAAATAAAGTCACATGGACGTTACAACTATAATATTAATAGTTCAGATTTACATAACATTTACTATATGTCAGGCACTGTGCTAAGGATTTTGCATGTATTTAAACTGACTGACCCTTACAAAATTGTCCTACAGATAGAAATTAATATTATCACCACTTTACAGGTGAGAAAACAAGCCCAGAGAAATTTTACACATAGTAAGTAAGTAGTAGAGTTGGGACTTAGTTCAGGCAGTCTGTTTCCAGAGGTCCTGTCCTACCACTATCTTATCCTTGTATCTCCCTTTTAAATAACTTTTTCAATTAAAAAGGTAACAAAGCCCACTTCCCCTGACTGTGCACCCCCCCGCCCCGTGCACACTGGTTTCTTTACATCCATCTGCACTTGCAGTGACAGGCAGGCCAAGTTCTGGGAAGGGGCTGTTTGAGCACAGTCCACCCCAATTCCCTCCCCAGCTGCTTAGAGAGTAGGGGTGCTAGGGTTCTGGCTGACAACTTGCTCTGGGACACCAGCACCAAATCTGCTTAGGAAGAAGGTGCTGGACAGCCACTAGAGGACCTAACCACTACCTATTCTTATCTAAATGGAACGGAAGTTCTATCAGCTTTCAGGAAACAGCAACTAAAATTAATAGCTGCAAGAGGACACTTCAAAAGATAGAATGGCAGTACATGTATTTGTTCTTCCAAAGCTACTGACAGATATTAGTATAGCCTATTTTCTAGATCCATGCTTAGCAAAGGCTCCACGGTCTTGTTTCCCTATAGACTTAGTTTGCAGTTTAGCAGGAAAAGTGAAAGTAATTCAATCCTTCAGAAATTATAGTGAAGCACATCAAGTTCAATGGCATATTCCAGGCTCACCTTATATTTTCCCTGCTCTAGCCATGAGTTCAGGCTTTTCTCTAAGAAGCCCAGCTTCTTAGCGAATGGTATTTAGAAACCCAGATCTGGGCAACAAGTGTGCTCACGCTACTGCTGTGTGATTGTTTGTAGGCTCTCAAAGTGGGCAGAGCTAGGGCGAGGGAAACACACACACACACACACACACACTCACACACTTTATTTTCCATCTAAAAATTCATGATTTATATTAACACCTAGAATTCTAATCTAGCAACTAGGATTTATTCTTTCCTTTTCCCATATCTATAATTCCTTTCTTCAACAGTGAAAAACTTGATTCCCATAATCCTCAGTATTATTTACTCCTTTGCTCAAGCTGGAATAAATAGAAGATAGTTTCAGAATTACCCACACAGTTGTTACAGTTGTTTAAAAAAAGACCCTACTGACTGGAGTTCAATATTTTGTATAACCTTTTTCTTTTTTTTCTTTTTTTTGGGGGGTAAAATTTACATGCAGTGAAATGCATAAATTGTAAATGTATATTTTCATGAGTTTTCACATGTGTCCATTCTTGGAATCCAGCTATCAAAAATACTTCCAATCTTCCAGATAATACAACAGTTGTCTAAGAATCATAGAAACACATCAAAAGCACACAGGAGGCAGCTGGAAGGGGCCCCCACTGGCCAAATCTGGGAAAACAAAAGTTCCCCCCCCAAAAAAAAAAAGAAAAAGAAAAGATAGTAATGGATTTCAACTCATTGAATAAAATAATAAGTTTTAAATCCTTTTTATATGAATGACTGAATGAATAAATAAATGAGGGAGAAGGGAAAGTTCTTGTAGGAGAATGTCAATTATCAATACCAATTCATTAATGAACATTAAAACCTGTGAGTGCAATTAGGAGTATCACCCTATAAATAAATTACTTATTATAAACAAGGGAATGAAAGAACCTTTTTGGTAGAGAAATTTGGCAGGCATTAACTTAACCTAGTGGTCAAAGCTATCACCACCAACATAGCGGCAAACTGATACCACGCTCGTCCTGATAAACGCATTGAAAAGGGAAAAAAAAAACATCATTTCTGTGGTATTCCTGCAAAAAATACACAATCTGAATCTAATCATGAGGACACTGCAGCCAATTCGAATTGAAGCCCACTCTACCATAAATAAAACTTGTTTGTACTTTTCAAAGAATGTAAACAGATGTTGAGAAATTAATCCAGATTAAAGGAGACCAAAGAGCTATAACAACTAAATGCAAATATAAAATTGTTTGGATCCTGGGCCAGGAAGAAAATAGCAATAAAGGACATTACTGGGAAGGTTGACAAAATGTGAGTAGAAGCTGTGGATTAGATGTTGATTCAACACGAAATTTCCTGACTTTATTACTGTACTGTGATTATGTAAGGGAAGTTCTTTTCCTTAGAAAATATATGTTAATGCATTTAGGAGAAAAAGGCATGTATGTGCTACTTGATCTCAAATGTTTGGAGTGGGTATGTATATATACACAAAGACATATATTACATATGATAATTATGTATAATTATGTATCTCATAAAAGATTGTGTGTATATATATATATATATATATATATATATATATATATGTGTGTGTAGATCATTATTCACAGATTCTGTATTTGGTAACTTGCCTACTCCCTAAGAAGTACTTGTAACCCCAAAATCAATACTCTTGGCGTTTTCACGGTCATTGGCAGACATGAGCAGAGTGGTGAAAAGTCTGATGGTCCCGACTCCCACATTCCCAGCTGAGGCTGAACAAGATGACGCTCTGCCTTCTTGTTTCAGCTCTCACACTACAAACAAGTGTCCTTTTCGAAGTCTACTAAGTGCCTCATTTTTCCTGTTTTTGTGCTTTGTGTTGGAGGCTTCGCTGTTTGCAATGGTCCCAAACATAGTGTGGACGTGCTGTCCAGGGTTCCTAAGTATAAAAAGGCGGTGACGTGCCTTCTGGAGAACAGATGTGTGTTCGATGAGCTTCGGTTAGCCATCCGTTATAGTGCTGTTGGTCATGAGCTTAATGGTAATGAATCCCGCACATGTTCAATAAGGTGTCTTAAACAGAAATACACATAAAACAAGGATATGCACTGATTGGTTGATGAAAATGTTTTGACAGATGCTGGCAGGAACCTAATCCTGTTTCCCCCCAAGAGCTTCAGCTGGGTAATCAGCGTTCAGGGTGAGTACACAGAACGTAAGTACTACAAATAATGAGAATCAACCGTAGGTACATGCGCGCACACACACACAGTCTGTGTGAAGGGTATTTGAGTATTCCTAGCATTATTCTTGTAACTCTTCTAAGTTTGAATTTACATGAAAGTTAAAAGTTACAAAAAGTCACAAGTATAAAACAAAAAGCCAAAAATGTAATACATGCACACAACAAATAAAGGAAATGTTATAAAAGGGGATGGAATAAATATGTCTCCCTCCTAATCTGGACCTCTAGCCACTCTCCTCCCCAAATTCAATGACTGTTAAGAGTTTCTTATGTATTCCTCTAGGGGTTGTCTGTGAATACGATTCAGATGGTATATATTTTTCATTTTTTTCTGAATCCAAGTGGGAGCATGCTATTATTTTTCGTTTTACAGATAGAGCTACCTTATTCCTTTTCACTGAAATACAGCATTTCCTTTACAAGTGGTCCATAACTTATTTAATCACTCTCTTCTAGACAGAATTCTAGGTTGTTCTCAACCTTCTACTACTGCAAATATTATTGCTCCACACATTAGACCTATTTGTCTGACGATACTCTCTGAATGATTGTCATGAAGTAGGTGAGAAGCACACGCAATTAGCATATTCACCATTTAAACACCAATGCTGATGTTGAAGAGCCCCAGGACAGTGTGTCAGGTTTACTGTGTAGCAGGCTCCACATTCTTCTATTTTCACCATGATCTTCGTTAGCAAATATGTTTCGTCACAGACTGTAGAAAGAACACTTTAACTGAAAATTAAAAAGTTGTGCTTCCTTGTATCATTCTGATTGGGCTGTGCCCCACGCACTGTGTTAACGTGACATGGAAAACCAGCACTGGGCACTGAAGGTAAAGGGAATAAAACTTGACCCAATGCAGTTAAGGGTCGCCTTTGCCCAGAGGCAGACAGACAATAGGACCAACCACGGTACAGCCTGGAAAGTGCTATGATTAAGCCTAAGACGGAAAAGGCACTTGAATTTTGTTGAATTTGTTGAATACATAGTTTAGTGGAAAAACTGAAATAAAGGAGGGGAGAGAGGGTGTAGGGACGGGAGGACAGCAGAGTGGATGTAATGTCTGACCATGGCCTAGCGAGGAGCGTGGGACACGGGGAAGAGAAGTGTAAGTTCCAGGGTCGAAGGACAGGGTTCCGAATGCAGCGCCCACGTTTATCAGCTCCAAGACTCTAAACTGCAAGTGTCTCCATCGGAACAGCACCTCTCCCGTGTGGCTGGGATTAAAGAAACTGGCACATATTTATATATACATATGCATACATGTATGCACGCATATATGTACACTCACATACACGTGTGGACACACAACCACCTATGTGAGACAGAGGGGGGAGGGAGGGCTGGCTGGAACACATTGCTTGGCCATGGCAGGTAGTCAGTAAAAGATAGCCACTGTTTCCAACGAGAGAAACGGGGAAGGCAGGGGCCCTTGGAAAAGCAGCAATGGGTCAGAGGCATGACTGAAATCTCAGCGAGGGCAGGGACTATATCTTCATCACAAACACAAAGGCTGAGCAGCCAGCCTGTGTCACAGCAAACTCAACAGAAAGTTGTGGAATGAATGAACCAATAAACAATTGCCTTCAGAGAGCACAGTCCTACATGGCTGTCAGAGGGAGGCAGGGGCAGGAGACAGGATAGGAACGGATAATTAGTGAACAGAAAGCTTGAATATCATACTAAGCAGTTCAACATCCATTCATTATGCATCTGGGAACTACTGGAAATGTTCAGACAAGGTAACAGCATCATGATATGTGGATGATGGCTGGAGAGGGAAGAACCCGGAGTCAGGGAGTCAGGTGGTTGTTATAACAGTATTGGCTAGAGCTTCTTACATCTTAGGCCACATAAGCTTCCCAGACACTTGTGAAGATGCAGATCTCTGGATCCCATCCCCGACGATTCTGACTGGGTAGGTCTAGGATGGGGAGAGAACTGAATAAAATCCGAAGTAAAGAAGAGGGGAAATGAGGGATTTCATGGTAGATGGCCTTAGTTTTCTCCAGTGATACAATGAAGTTATCTGTTCATGGGTGGGGGTGGGTGAGGCTGTGGGGCAAAGCTAGAACTCCCCACAGGAAATCACACATGTGCAGAAGGGTCAGGCAGCTCTGCCACGATCATTCTGGCAGGGGTTTGACGGTGTAAGCCGGCGGAAATAAAAGGATGAGGGACTGAGAGCAGCAGACCAAGGGTTCACTCCGGGCCTGATGGAGCATGAAGTGAAGCCTGGGCAAGAGACTGGGTACAGGGGGGCCAGAGAGAGGGCCCAGCGGGCGTGTGGGGGTCGGAGGGGCATAACAGGACGGTGCTGAGAGAAGGGACTTGCAGCAAAAGGACAGTGGCGGGGCAATCTGGTGTGGCTGTGAAGTAAATGTGTGAAGTCCAATGGAAATGCTTTTCGTCTGATTTATAGAAGGTGAGCAACTGTGCAACTGGGCAGAGAAACTCAAGCCAGAGCCACTAGACAAGTAGGAGGGTGATCAGATGGCCTGGGAGAGGGCAGGGTGTTATAACCTGAAGGCTTGGGATTCAAAGTCATCCCTGAAAATGACAAGCTTGGGGAATCCTGGTCAAGGTCTCACAGTGTCTTCTTTTCAACTTCTGTGGCTTTGGAGGGCAGGATGCTCTACGTGCTTCTGTGAGAATCGCTTTCTTGTATGATTCAACAATCTTTTCCATTAAATTATCCATTATTACCTGACAGCTATGTAAGCATCTGAATCACTTTGAAATGAAGGCATTGCACCCGTGTGTCACAAGGAGGCATGAATTAAGTCAGACCCAAATGAAACTGACATGTGCTTGTGTTAGTACAGGCCCAGCGCCCAGTTTTACACATTCCTATAGGCTCTCCCCTGATTGCGTAAAACTAATTAGCCAAAAAATAATGTTTCAGGTTCTACCTCACTTGTTTAGTACCCAACTTCAATTTACATACTAATGATTGCATATTTGCCTTTCATAGATGCAGTATGTGAAACTAAATAACATAAATGAATAACCATTTAAGTGTAAAGTCACCATGTCTTCATGAGAAATCTGAAAATGAAACAGTCGGTAAATCTGTTTAGTTCTCCTATACTAGGAAACAAAGGTAATCACAGGATGAGATGATAAATGAGAATTATTTCAGAGTGGCACAGTAATGAGGGAAATGTGCAGAAACTGATGGAAAGAAGAGTTCACTCATCGGGCTTGATCTCCGGTTGGAGCTGGAAATGCGCAGTGGCAGTGCCCGTGCACATGTCCTCCCTGATCTGGGGGCCTGTCAATAATCTCCCTTGTTCCACTTCTAGAATCTATTAAATAATCAGGTTCCCCCACTTCAGCAATCACACTGAGGCTCCACAACCAGAGACATCACTTCCTCTGAGGACGAACAAGCCCATTAACAAAATGTGCTTTCCATTTTCTCCTTTTTCTTTTGAAAGGTTAAGTGGCACGATACATTTTTCTGTGCAGCAAATGTGTAGCTAACAAGGTGATAATTGGGAAACTGTGAGAAGGGAAGAAAATCCTATAAACCTAGAAATCTGCAGCATCTGGGAAGAAGGCAACTGAATTACCTTCAGAAGATACAAAAGTTATGGTAATACAATGCTAACGATGCAGACTGAAATCCATAAAAGTGAAAAAAGGAGATGATGTTATGGTTTTAATCATTCCACCAGAATACAGAAGCATACCATAACCTTCAAGATTGTCGAAGCTTTAAACGGTAATGCAAGCCGACTTTCAGTATCACCCTCTCTTATTTCCTTACATTTCAAACAAAATAAACACATAAGGAAGATCTTCCAAATATTCAAAATATGGATAGTATTTACTAAAATATTTGATTCTAATTATTTTTCCTTTCAATTTTCAGTCTTTGGCCACATAAAAATATTTTCTGCCTAACATATGGAAATATTCCGAAAGAAGAGATCTCCAAAAGCTTAAAAGACCTGTGATTTTTTTCTTTCTTTTTTTGGTAATAATTTGACATTAGCCTTCAATGCTGATTAGGAATTATGTAACCATCCATGTCAGCAAGTTTAAGAGTCTACAGACAGCACCTTCAAGAGGTCGCCTCAGCCAGAGCACCACACCGAGCAGGCACCACAGAAAGGCTGGACGACTGACCCCGACGACTCTCTTCTATCTGCCTCCACCTCTTCATGTGGGCCTCTCACCGGCAGGAAGCTCCACCCCATCTCATGTGCTCCCCTTCCCACTCTGTCCTCTTTCTAGCAGCTTCCCCGCACCCACCCTGGCACTTCCTCACCACAACGTCACGCTTGGTGGTGACACGCACACCCAGTCTTAACCTGACCCGGACTTCCCTCACAGAACACAGCTTTGACTCGTCCCCCACAACAAACACCCCTGTTCCAACTTCTAATTCTGCCCTGGCGTGAGGTCAGTTGGGCATGGCCACACGTGCAACCATACGCTTTATAATGCCAATTAAAACAAACAACACGATGACGAAGACGACGACGAAAACAGAGTGCAATGGTGATACGGATGAATCCTAAGAATTGTCCAAATCTTTTTTTCCTCCAAATCTATTTCACTTGTTTCCCATCCACCCAGTCCTGAAAGTCAGAGACCTGGGAATTACTCTGTCACACTTGCCTTCACCTAACATGTTTAACACCCAGCTTGCCCAGGTTTGCACATGTAGCGGCCGCACCGTACTCAGCAGAGGCCCCTTTAACTCTCAAAGGGAGTCGCATCTCCACTTACATGACAACCTGCATGGTGTCTGCACCTCTGCTCATACCCGGCTCCAAGACGTTTCAGTTCTGTCTCCTACATGTCTGGAGCCCAAACCCTACCTCCTAGCCTCTCCGCTATGGCCCTCTTCAGTCTCACGTTACTTCTTCCCGAGACACTGCTCGGCCTAGACTGGACTCCTAGCCTCATGGCCACTACCATCCTTCACATTATCACAAGGGGGCTCCGTCTTCAGCGGAATTCTGCTCGTGACATTTGTGGTCTTGCTAACTGCCTTCCAGAGCACATCCAAACCCAGCCTTCACATCCTACAATTTGTTCACACTTCCCTTCTATCAGAACACTCCCCTGTAAGTCCCCTAAACCGGACCCCAGATGTCGGCAGGATCATGTCTAGGCCTTTGCCCCTGCTTCCCTCCGCCCTGCCTCCCACTCAGTACAGACTTGCGTGTACTACCGTTTTTAAAGCCCTCATGCACATGAATGTCCCCCCCACAAAGACATGGGCTACCTGCGGGCAAGGCACTCACTCTCTCTGCGTCCCCAGTGCCTAGAACAGGACCCGCTGCTCAGAAAGTTTTCTGAATGAATCATGGATAATGTTCTGGTGTCAGGGATAATTCCTGTCACATTTCACACACATCACCTCAACAAACAGGGAAATAACTCCCTTTGTGGATTCCATGCAGCCTGGGACCATTTCCTCTTTGCTATGTTGACAGCCCAGCTTGGCTCAGAACCACACAGAGACAGAGTAAGAGAAAATGGCACAGAAAAAGACAGTAAGAGAGACAGAGAGAGACATAAGACAGAAGCAGAGAGACGCTTATGTTCGCACTGTTAGCACAAATAATCACAAGCTAGCAGAGGAGGAATCCTTCAATACCCATAGTATTTACAGACTGCCAGTTACGCCACGGCAGAGGCAGCAAGAAGTGCAAACGCCCAGGGTGAAAACCTCTCTACTTTTACACCTGTGGAAGGGAGCTGCACCGCAGGCCACGCTGACGGAAAACTGCTCGTGAGGCAGTTCTAAGGGAAATGACTTTAAAAACTAAAGAGTTGGTTCTCCTTCACTAATGCCATATTACCATCTTCCCTTTGCTCTTCTTGACTCTAGAATTCAAAGTCAGTTTTGAAGCATTTATACCATCTGACATTGCTTTTCTGAGGGATAAGGGCCCAGGAACAGTCATAACCTCTTTTCATAACAACAATTTTTTTTTTAAACTGGCAAAATTAAGTCAAAATGAATATCAGGAGTAGCAATGTAATCTGAGGTGGGCAGGAGAGGAAATGAAGAAATCCTACTCCCTTTCATAGCATCACAGATTATGGAACAGCCTCGGGGAGGATCCCACTGGACTCATGTCATCAGTGCAGACATTTAATGATGGGGTGGTTTGGTGAGTGGCCCAAGGCAAACAGCTATGATTAATTAACAGTTGTAAGGCCGAATGCTTCTAACTCCCAGCTCCATTCTTCCTCAGCACATACTCCAAAATGGTGTTGGGGCTGATACGACTGGTATGTCATAAATTAATTATGTGAATAATTTGCAAAGACTGCTAGAATCAACTCTACTGTCTGAACCTCGGGAACCTTAACATACAAGAGCTGAAGTGTTAACACTAGGTGATACTCAAAAATAGATATATAGCTAGAAAAATAAGATAATAAAGAATGGACAAAAAAAGTCACATGCAAATAAGACCAATGATCTCGTAGGCAGTAATGGCCTAAGTGTGTTATCTGAAGAGTTTGCAAACATGATACTTGACAATTATGATCTGTATTGCCAGTAATTTCTTGCTAGCATTACAATGGCAAAATTTGCAAGTGATTTACTTTTTAAAATATATGAAAACAACAACAAAAAAATCCCAAACAACCCTGTTGCAAACTGAACAAACGACCTGAATAGACATTTCTCCAAGGAAGATACACAAATGGCCAACAAACACATGAAAATATATTCAACATCACTAGCACTAGAGAAATACAAATCAAAATCCCAGGGAAATACTACTTCATACCCCCTAAGATGGCTACTATAAAAATACAACAGAAAGTAACTTTAGCAAGGATGTGTGCACTGCCCGTGGGAAGGTAAGATGTGCAGCCACCGTGGGACACAGTGTGACAGTTAATCAAAAAGTTAAAAGCAGAACTAATCTGTGATCCAGCAATTGCACTTCTGGGTGTCTACCCAAGAGTACTGGAAGCAGGGTCTCCAAGAGATCCTTATATACTGATGTGCACCATGGCATTATTCAGAAAAGCCAAGATGTGGAAGCAATCTAAGTGTGTATAGACAGACGAATGGATAAACAGAATGAGTCAAAAAAGATGTCTGTATACGAGGTACCTACAGTGGTCAAATTCCTAGAGACAAAGAGTGAAGTGGTGGGTGCCAGGGGCTGAGGGATGGGGGTTGGGAAATAATTATTTAATGGTTACAGAGTTTAGTTTGGGATGACGAAAAGTTTTGGAAATAAATAGTGGTGATGGTTGCACAATAATGTGAATGTACTTACTGCCACCAAACTGTATACTTTAAAATGATTCATAAATTTTACGTTACGTATATTTTACAATTGTACACATATATTTTATATATTATGTCATAACATATACGTATACATTTCTATGCATATACAAATTAGAGTGGAGTCAAGGTTATCACTTTAAGAATATCAGATTGACTTGTTTGCATAAAAGCCTGCTTTGGTTGCATGGGGAAGAAAGAGTAGAGTGACCAGTAATTCAGAAGGCTGGGTACATCTGGGGAAATGGGCTGTGCCAATGAATGTCACGACAGGAAAAAGGCGGACTGTAACAAATAAGACACATGCCATGTAGTTTGGTTTCTGGTGAACAATGACAGACTCATCCAAAAACCTGTTAAGGAATTTATTGCCTCATGGTCTCATTTCAACTTCCTGTCATGATGCTGCTATGAGTTTATGCTTTGAATCACCTCCTCTTTTATAGAAAAAAAGAAAGAAGAAGCCCAGAGAAAAAGAAAGAAGCAGATATAGTCTCTTGAAACAAACTCCCATTAACTTGGTGACTATATAATCAAGAGGGGGACATTTTAAAATGCCTTAAAAAACCAGTTGTCAACTGGGGCACCCTGGGGCCACGTGGAGGAGGCCACACAAGGCCGGTAGACAAGGAAGGATGAGCAGAGTGTTTGTGATTTTAAAAATGGGGAAAAAGTGACCACATGTTCAAAATGAGCTGGAAAAACTACATTTTTGAAACACTGAAAAATTGTAGTAAGCAGAAACACAATCAACTATATCAACAACCAGAACTCATTTTCTATAATACTATAGAATACCTAAAAACTTTAGAATACCATAACAAAGATATTCAAATTGCTAAACAAAATACAGCCATTTTAAAAAGCAAGGGATTAGGAAACAAAACCAGGCAGAAATGAAATAAGAAGGTGGAGCAGAAAAGGAAATAAGCAGTGATCTTAGAAATAAAAAGTACCATGTTTCCATGAAAATCAGACCTAGCCAGACCATCAGCTCTAATGTGTCTTTTGGAGCAAAAATTAATATAAGACCTGGTCTTATTTTCCTATAATATAAGACCGGCTCCATGATATGATATATGATATATGATATAATATGATATGATATGATATAATATAATATAATATAATATAATATAATATAATATAATATAATATGATACCAGTCTAATATTAATTTTTGCTCCAAAATATACATTAGAGCTGATTGTCCAGCTAGGTCTTATTTTTCTGGGAAACACGGTAATAGTTCTTAGGTTCAAAAAAACTTGGAGAAAACTATTAAATTGATAGAAAGTACTGAGAAACTCACCAGCACAGGAGGACAGAAAAACTAAAAGCATCAAAGAATAGTTAAGATACATGGCTAAGAACTAAGAAGCTCCAATATATTAAGAGGAGATTCAGAAAAAGGTAATAGAGAGAATGGAGGAGAAGCACTATTGAAAGAGAGCTAATAAACCAGACTTTCCTAGAGTTAAACAAAAGTACCCTTCAAGTACTAAGAGGGATAAATAGCTTCCCACTTATAATCCTTCACAAAAAAAATATTCAAAGGATATAATGTACTTCATTAAGAACAAAAGCAAATTCTAAGAGAAAGTTTAGTATTAGAAAAAAAGGGAGCACAAGATTTGATAAAATGTTAGTAAATGTGCTTAACTACTGACTAAAGAAAATAAACATATTTTTAAAAAATGTCCCATAATAAGAGAATATTACAAACAACTTCATGCCAATACATTTGTAAATTAAATGACATGGACAAATTTCTAAAAAAAAAAAAAGAAATCAAAACTGACACATACAAAACAAAATCTGTATAGCCTAATAACTATTAAAACATTTACTCTGTGGTTAAAAACTTCCAGAAAGAAAGCTCCAGGCCCAGAAGACTTTCTCTGGTAAATTTGATCAAACACGTAAGAAACAAATAGCAACCTTCAAGATAGTCCCAGAAAATAGAAAAAGGAAATACTTCCAAATTTGTATCATGAGGATAGCATACTCTTAACATCAAAACTTGATAAGAGCACAAGCACCACAGAAGATTACAGACCCATCTCATTCCTGAACAGATTAAAATCCTAAATATTTGCAAATCAAATCTAGAAATATATTAAAAAGATAATGTATTTCCAAACAAGTTATGTTTATGCAAAAATAATTACTATGTCACAACGTTAACAGAACAGAGCCAAAAAAATCACAAGAACACCTCAAAATATGTGGAAAGGTTTGATAAATGTTAAGTCATTTATGATAAAAACTCTTAGGAAACCAGAAACAGAAGGAACATCTCTAATTTGATAAAAGGCTCTACAAAAACTTATGGAACCACTTAAAAAAAAAAAAACTGATTTCAAAACTTTCAAAACCAGACATTTAATTAGGTTTTAATTTTACATTACCACAGTTCGTTTAGTTCAATCTCAATTCAATTTACGCCAATAAGAATGAAAGAATCACTCATGGTAAAATAACATTTTCGAAGTCAGTAGCTAATTAATTGTCTGTCACATTTAGATCTACAAACCCCCTGAATTCACTTTTGAATAATTAGGCGTATGGGGTCGTTTCAGTTTTTCCAGATGGATACTCAATTATCCCTGCTCCACTTGCACAAAAGGTTTCCCCCTGCTCTGTTCCCTAGTGCAGGTGTTACAAGGGCAGCTCAATACAGACGTGTGTATCTGGGCTCCTTTACTACATTCCATGGGTATATGTCTGTCTCGCATCAGTTCCACATTTCCACAATGATTGTACCTTTTAAAAAAGATGACATTAGATGAAACAAATCCTTCAACTTGGTTATTTGCCTATTCCTAGCACTCTGCATTTCCATATGAATTTTAGAATATGCTCAACAAATTTCTCCTAAAACTTCTCTGAATATCTATTTTTAAACTATTCTGGCTATGTAATGTACATTTTGAAGCAATCCTACAAATTGTTTTTAGATACACACAAATAACACGAGAATGGTAAAGATCAAACTGAAGTAAGTGGTCACCTGTGGGGAGGAAAGCAGGAAGGAGAATGTCCGCTGGGCACCGGTTTGTCAACTGCATTTCTAATGCTTTCACTCTTTAAAAGAATCTGTGGTAAAATCCTGGCATATTTGATAGAGGTAGATAGTTGGTGCAGGGCACACAGTCTTATTTATTAATAAATCAAATCAAGAAATATATGTATGTATGTTTAGAATATTTCATCATTTTAAAAATAAATAAAAATAAATACAATATAGATATTTTATACTCAAACAGCAGTGAACCTGGAGTTCAAACTTTGCCAAATGGAGTCTAGGAGGGTTATCTATTTATAATACACTATCCTTGTAGTGAATTATAGCCTATAAATGTAATTTATAAACCTCATAGGGAGGCCCTTCAGAAAATAAATTCTTCCCTCATATTGAAAGAAAACCTCTGATTCATTATTCAGCCAAGTGATAGAATAATTAAGCTGTCCACTATACAAATTACTGCTTACTGTAACCATTCTTCATTTCCAGGATCACAAGATAATACCTGCAAAATGCCACCATAAATGCCCAATCCACAGAACTCAATAGACTGTGGGTAAATGAAATGCCCCAGCATCATAAAGCTGGGGTCATGTACCACCAATGCTGGCAAAGCACACTGACGAGGAAAGGCACACAGGACCAGGAAACGAGGACCGTGGCTGCTGTGCTCACACGGTATATGTTTTGAGATAGTGATGGCGATGGCGGTGATAGCAACAGTGGTGGTGGGGAAAATAAGAAAACCAGTTAACACGGATGAAATGCTTAGAAGGTGGTCGGCTTTGTTATGAATGCTTCACACGTAAGCACTGTAATGATTCCCAGTGCCAACTTGTCCATTCTCTTGCTCATTACATCTCTCTTCATTTGGCAGTCAACAAAGATTAAAGAGCACATATAAAAGATGTTATGGCTGGTCATCTTCCCCCCTCCTTCCTCTATCTCTTTTTGTTAGCTTCTTCTGGGATAAGCATCCCTCTTCCAGTGAAAGAAAAATACGGATGCGCTTTTTGTCTATATGAGACGGGAACAATGCACATGGAAACACTGAAGAAGTCGGAGATCCATTAATTGCATTGCAACACAAGGAAGCTGATGGGGATTCTCACCACCGGTTTTATTTGGGAATAGAATGAGGAAACACTCCATAATCCTCCATTAAGTCTCTATCAGACAATGTTTATGATAATGACAGCAAAACCAGACCTAGGAGCTATTCCAGGCAATGGGCACTGACAAGTAATAACAGACTTAAGTCCTAATACAATTTTGGAGAAACATGGAGGATTTAGAGAATTAACTATTAAAAAAAGTATTTAAAAAGAAAATTTTGACCTCCACATGCACTGGTCAGTGTCAGTAACATTCTATATTTACGTATATAGCTCCATCATTATATTTCCCTAGTATTTTATAATTATCTCTTCATAAATCTAGATTGGAGGGAAACAACTTAAAGTCAGGAATTGTCAATTTCATGTTACTGATTCCAGAACAGTGCTGTGGTCTAGGCAACAATAGTTTACTAGTTCAATGTTAGGAGCTCTCTGGAACGAGCCTTGGACAAATATCCTACTTCTATAATTTAGAGTTATTATGGTTGAATTACTTGGTGGTTCCAAGCCTCAGTTCCATTATCTGTAAAATGGGTTTATAGTGCCCACCCCATTGGATTGTGCTGAATGAAAACTACAATATAGTCAAAGTATTTAGTTCAGTAGCTTGCACATAATACTCAACCAAAGGCAAGTGTTATAAGTTACTAAGCAATTAATGTATAGATGTAGGATGCACTGAACTATGATTGCCAGGAGACATAAATAATGGAAAATGGCCAAACGTGGTCTTAACCCCCCCCCCCCCCAGTTCTCACATAACACAGCACTCACTGCTTATGAGAAAGAGCGAGGCGTTAGAGAAAGAGCTAGGACAAACTGTGACACAGTTTTCCCAGGGGAGTCCATCAATAATTGACCTCAGAGATGCCTGAGCTGATGTAAGAGCCTATCAGAGTTACTGATAGGCTCCCAAATTCTCCGTGCTTTTAGTCTCATCTTTCATCATCTCTAGATCTACTTTTTCTATTTCCAATACTAACACTTTCTCTTTACAAATTACTTAAAAGTACGTAAACACATCTGGGACTTAAGCATATTTTTTAAAATATGCATTTAAAATGTATGAGTTTATTCCCACAGTCCCCTCACACTGACAAATAGAAATAGAAATGAATGAACGAATGAATGAGAGTGAGCAAAAAAGAAAAAATTAAGAAAAAGAAAAAAAGAAAGGAAGGAAGAAGGAAGGAAATCATTAGGTAGTTCATAAAAATAAAAGTATAACAGAACAGCAACTCTGAAATTCATGGTAACAAAATGTAGGACACGAAGAAAAGACTTTTGAGATTAGTGCAAAAGGTATCATAAATTATAGATCTGTTTATTGTGACAGTTATATTAAACTGAAATTTAGAGTGCAACAGAGGAGGAAGTGAATTTAATCACCTGGTCAGACTATTTCATTTTATCATCTGATTTCACAGAGAGGTAGCCGAGCTTTGACATGTATGAAAATTTTGTCCATTATGTAGATTCGAGGTGTGGTTTATAGAGACCAACAGCGACAGCATCAGCTGGGAGTTAGACAGAAATGCAGAATCTCCATATGGAGCAAACCGAATCAAAATCTGGATTTTAACAAGATTCATCTGTACATTAAAGACTGACAAGCCTTTATATAGGTAGCTTGTTACAGTAAGTTCATAAATTAGATAATTAAACTCAATGCCTTATTTTTCTATAAGTTATATATTTATCTTTGAGTCTGTTAAAAAATTTAAATCCTTTGGCTCTAAATAATCAACCTATGAATTTTATACTCAGGAAAAAACTTTAGGAAATGGCTCTTTGAAGCCCCGAATGAACAAAACACTGTGCTCACAACAGTGACCACACAGCTACCATTTCCTCATCTGTAGAATAATAACTAAACTCAGAGGGATGTGAAGGGGACTAAATTACGACATATAAAGCTTGTAAAATACTGCTGAACATAGAGTAAGGCTTAAGTGAGTGTTAACCACTAACTATGATTATTATGATCTTGAATAGGGTTTGATATGATAAGTTTACATGTCACCACCTATCCACGCTCACCTATTCCTGTTGCAGTAACAAGTATTTGAGATATTATCTAGGATCAGAAACATAGTTTGTGCACACATAAGAGAGCCAATAAAACTCCTTAACTGAAAAGAAAGGTAGCAATCGACATGCTGATTAACTTTATCAAATAGGGACTGACCTTGTGAGCAACTATGGACACATATAAAATTAATAACAGTTAAGTAAAATATGTGACTAAAATTACAATGTTAATTAACGAATAATTCTCAATAACAAGTATTACTCAGTGTAGAATTAAATACTGAATTCATAATTCAGGATTGTTTAAACAACATTTAAAGAATGAACAAAGGTTGGATTATTGAGTAAGATCCAAGATGGCATGGTAAATAAATGCTGTGCTTGCCTCCTCCCTTGACCACATTAAAATTACAACTAAACTATGGAACAATCAACCTGGAGAACCATCTGAAGGCTAGCTGAACAGAAGACCTGTAATGGGTGATATAAAGATGCCACATCAAGACTGGTAGGAAGGGCAGAGATGCAAAACAGGCTGGCCCCACACGTGTGTGGAGGTTTAGAAGCCGGAGGAGAATCTTGGCTGAAGAGGTTGCACCCCTGAAGGGGTGAGGGACCTGAGCACTACACTGGAGGGTCCAGCCTGGAGAACCGGTGCTGGGAAGAGGAGCATCAATAACATCTACTGTGAAAACAGTAGGGATTCCAGCCCTCCGGATAAGACAGAAGGCTGTGGGAAACCCAGATGTCCTCTTAAAGGGCACAAATACAGACTTACTCGCTCACAGGCACTCACTCTGGGCTGCAGCGGAGGTACATAACGGGGAACGACTGAGTTGTGTGGCTGCAGGGCAAGGATTGGAGGGACAGTTGCCATTTTCCCTGTTTAGACTCCTCCTTCTGTGCAGCTGGCAGGCGGTGCCATCTTTCCGGTTTTGAGCCCTCCCCCACGTGACCAAATCTGAGTCTACAATGGCCTGGTGAACTTGGCTCAGTCCACCCTAGTGAATCCCTGGGACCATGCCCGACGCACCGTGAGCAACGCAGGAGGCTCTTTTGGCCAGCAGCCAGCACTATCCATGCTGCCCTCTTTCTGGGAAAACACTCAGAAGTCTGTGGGCCTCAGGCGGATGGCAGCTGGCTTCGGTGTGCTCTGAGACTTTTACTGACTAGCTCCAGGCTCACTGCTGGCACCAAACCAGAATCTACATTAACCTGGTGAACACCACTCATCCCACTTTGGTGACTCTGCTACCCCGCCTCACCCAACTCGCGTACCGCACGAGGATGTATCAGCGCCTGAGTCTTACAGGAGCTGGCAGGTGGCAGCAGGCCATGGGATGCCTGGGCTTTCTGCAGAGCTATCCCAAGCCCAGTTATGGTGGCAGCTGTCCTTGTTTCTCAGTATGGCCTCTCTCATATGCCTCCAGATCTAGCAGGGGGAGTGGACAACCATGGATTGCTTCGTAGGTCCTGTCAGGTAGCCCCCATTCAGTCACAGTCAGTGGCTGACCTGGGCCTCCACCTGAGCCCTTCTGAAGAGGCTCCAGAACCAAAACACTTGGAGGTTGACTTCAGACCACAGCAGAGCACCACCCAATTAGCTCCACAAGTGGCACACACAAAGGGCAATATCAGTGGGCACCAGAGCCAGATGGTGGGGGAAGTCCCCTGCTATGTAGCAACTAGTAAGCTGTGGACATGGTAAAACCTCACAGCCAGTCAGATTTAAAGTTAATCCGACCCACTTATGTGCCAATAGCAACCAAGGCTCAACTATAACAGGAGGGCACATACAACCCACACAAGGGACACTCTTGGAGCTCCAGGCACAGGTGATTAAGGAGACTGTGACACTGGGCCCCAAAGGACACCTACTACATAAGGCCACCCAGGAAAGACTGGGAGACATACCAGATCAACCTAATACATAGAAACAAATACAGAGAGGCAGCCAAAATGAGGAAACAAAGAAATATGAACCAAATGAAAGAAAAAAGAAAACTCCAGAAAAAGAACTAAACAAAATAGAGGCAAGTGACCTATCAGATACAGAGTTTAAAACAGTGGTTATAAGGATGTTTACTGGACTTAGGGGAAGAATAGATGAACTCAATGAGAATTTCAATTAAGAAATTTGAAATGGTAATCATAAGAAATAGTAATCATGAAAAAGAACCAGCCCAAAATGAAGACTACAATAACTGAAATAAAGAATGCACTAGAAAAAATCACAAGCACACTAGATGAAGTAGAGGATCGATTCAGCGATTTGGAAGACAAGATAGCAGAAAACACCTAATTGGAACAGCAAAAAAAAAAAAGATGATAGTTTAAGAGACCTCTAGGAAAACATCAAGGGTAATAACATTCATATCACAGTGGTACCAGAAGGAGAAGAGAGAAAGCAAGAAATTCAAAACCTATTTGAAAAAATGATAATCGAAAACTTTTCTAACCTGGTGAAGGGAATAGATATACAAGTCCAAGAAGCACAGAGGGTCACAAACAAGATGAACCCAAAAAGGCTCCCACCAAGACACATCATAATTAAAATGGCAAAGGTTAAAGACAAAGAGAGAATCTTAAACGCAACAAGAAAAGAGCAACTAATTATTTATAAGGGAGCTTCCATAAGTTTGTCTTCTCAGCAGACACGTTGCAGGCTAGAAGGGGTTGGCACAAAATATTCAAGGTGATGAACAGCAAGGACCTACAACCAAGATTACTCTATCCAGGAAGGTTATCATTTAAAACTGAAGGAGAGATAAAGAGCTTCCCAGACAAGAAAAAGCTAGGAGAGTTCATCACCATCAAACCAATATTACAAAAAATGTTAAAGGGACTTCAAGAAGAATGGGAGAAAAAAAACCACAAATATAAAAAATAAAATGGCAATAACTATATATCTATTGACATATCTATCAATAATCACTTTAAATGTAAATGGACTAAATGCTCCAATCAAAAGACACAGGGTAGCTAAATGGATAAGAAAACAAGACCCCTACACATGCTGTCTACAAGAGACACACCGCAGATAAAAAGAAATACACAAACTAAAAGTAAAGGAATAGAAAAAGATATTTCACACAAACGGGAAGAAAAAAAGCTGAGGTAGCAATATTTATATTAGACAAAATAGACTTTAAAACAAAGACTATGTAATAAGAGACAAAGGACATGACATAATGATAAAGAGATCAATCCAACAAGAGGACATAACCCTAGTAAACATCTGTATACTATACCCAATGTAAGAGCTTCTAAATACATAAAACAAATATCGAACAACATAAAGGAAGAGATC
This sequence comes from Rhinolophus hipposideros, assembly GCF_964194185.1. Classification (NCBI taxonomy): domain Eukaryota; kingdom Metazoa; phylum Chordata; class Mammalia; order Chiroptera; family Rhinolophidae; genus Rhinolophus; species Rhinolophus hipposideros. Next base: position 6,761,470 of record NC_138054.1, on the reverse strand, counting down.
GACAGCACCACAGTCATAGTAGGGGACTTTAACACCCCGCTGACACAAATGGACAGATTTGGCAGACAGAATATCATATCAAAACAGACAGAACAATTTAAAAAAACAGACTAGGCCAGATGAATTTAATTGATATTTTTAGAGCATTTCACCCCAAAGCAGCAGAATATACACTCTTTTCAAGTGTACGTAGAACTTTTTCCAAGACAGACCACATGTTAGGCCAGAAGACAAGTTTCAATAAATTTAAGAGATTAAAATCACATCAAGCATCTTCTCTGAAAACAAATTGTATGAAACTAAAAAAATCAATTACAAAAAAGAAAAACATTCCAACACATAGATGCTAAATAACATGTTACTAAACAATGAATAGTTAACAGTGAGTTAACTATTAATGAGGGTTAACAATGAGATCAAGGAAGAAATCAAAAGATATCTTGAGATAATTGAAAACACAATCTTGACCAAAAATCTACGGGACACAGCCAAAGCAGTCTTAATGGAAATTCATCGTAATTCAGGCCTACTTCAAGAAACAATAAAAATTTCAAATAAACAATCTAACTTTACACCTAAGGGAACTGGAATAAGAACAGCAAAAAAAAAAAAAAAAAAGAAAAAGAAAATAATCCCAAACCGAATACAAGGAAGGAATTAATAAAGATCAGAGTAGAAATAAATGAAATAGAGGCTTAAAAAAATTCAAAAGATCAATGAAACCAAGAGATGGTTCTTTGAAAAGATAAACAAAATTAATAAATCTTTACCCAGACTCATCTAGAAAAAAGAGAGTACCAAATAAAATCAGTAATGACAGAGGATAAGTGACAACGGATAGCACAGAAATACAAAGGATTATAAGAAAATATTATGAACAATTATATGTCAATAAGTTGGACAATCTGGAAGAAATGAATAAATTCCTAGAAACATATCATCTTCTAAGACAGACGTATCAAAAAGAAACAGAAAATCTGAACCAACCGATTACTACAAATTAAATTGAATCAGTAATCAAAAATATTCCCAATAAACAAAACTCCTGTACCAGATTGCTTCACAGCTGAATTTTACATAATATTCCAAAAAGAATTAACACATATCCTTCTGAAACTATTTCAAAAAATTCAAGAGGAGGGAAAGCAGCAGCTCATTTTATGAGGCCACTATTACCATGTCCAAAACCAGACAAATACATTACAAGAAAAGAAAATTATAGGCCAATATCCCTAATGAACATAGATGCAAAAGTACTCAAGAAATATATATGCAAACCAAATTCAGCAATACATTAAAAACCATGATCGAGGGGGATTTATTCCTGGCATGCATGGTTGGTTCAATATCCACAAATCAATTAACGTGATACATCACATATATAAAATGAAAGATAAAAATCATATGATCATATCAATACATGCAGAAAATGTGTTTGAGAAAATCCAGCATCCATTTATGATAAAAACTCAGCAAATTGGGAATAGAAAGAACATATCTCAACATAATAAAGGCCATATATGACAAACCCAGAGATAACATCATACTCAATGGGTAAAAGCAAAAAGCGCTCTCCTTACGAGACAGAAAAAGTCAAGAACCGTATGATTTCACTGATATGTGGTACATAAAACTGAAAACAACAAAAGAACAAGACAAACAAATGAAGAAACAAAAACACACAGACAATAGTTTAGTGGTTACTAGAGGGTCAGGGGGCAAGAGGGTGGTAGATGAGGATAAAGGGGATCCAATATATGGTGATAGAAAGAGAACTGACTCTGGGTGGTGAACACACAATGTGATATATAGATGATGTATTACAGAATTGTAAACCTGAAATCTATGTAACTTTACTAACAATTGTCACCCCAATAAACTTTAATTAAAAAAAAAAAAGAGGAGGAACAAGACAAGAATGCCCACTTTCACCACTTTTATTCAATATTGAATTGGAAATCCTAGCCACAGCAATCAGACAAGAAAAAGAATAAAAGTTATCCAAATGTGAAAGGAAGAAGTAAAATTGTCATTATTTGCTGATGACATACTATATAGAAATAAAACCCAAAAGAGTCTACCAAAAAACTCTTCGAACTGATAAATGAATTCAGTAAAATAGCAGGATACAAAATTAATGTTCAGAAATTAGTTGCATTTTATACACCAATAATAAACTGTCAGAAAGAGAAATCACAAAAACAATCACATTTACAATTGCATCAAAAAAAAAAATACCTAGGAATAAATTTAACCAAGGAGGATAAAAGACCTACACTTGGAAAACTGTAAGACACTGAAGAAAGAAATTGAAGATACAAATAAATGGAAGTATATACTCTGCTCATAGACAGGAAGAATTAATATTGTTAAAATGCCCATAATACACAAAGCAATATATAGTATAGATTCAATGCAATCCTTATCAAAATACCAATGGCATTTTTCATGGAACTAGAACAAATTATCTTAAAATTTATATGGAAATACAAAAGATCCCGAATAGTCACAGCAATCTTGAGAATAAACAACAAAGTTGGAGGTATCATGCTACCTGATATCAAACTATACTACATGGGTATAGTAATCAAAACAGAGTAAAAACAGACACATACATCAATAGAACAGAATAGAGAGCCCAGAAATAAACCCACGCTTATATGGTCATTTAATCAATGGAGAAAGCAGAAAAGAATATACAGTGAGGTGAAGACAGTCTATTCAATAAATGGTGCTGGGACAATTGGACAGACACATGCAAAAAAATGAAACTGTACCACCTTCTTAAATCACATACAAGAATAAACTCAAAATGGATTAAAGACTTAAATGTAAGACCTGAAACCATAAAACTCCTTGAAGAAAACATAGGCAGTAAACACTCTGACACTGCTGTTAGTTATATTTTTTCTGATAGCTGTCCTCAGGCAAGGGGAAAAAAAGAAAAACAAACAAATGGGACTACATAAAAAAAAAGAAAGAAAGAAACAAAAGAAAGAAAGAAAGAAAGAGAGAGAGAGAGAGAGAGAGAGAGAGAGAGAGAGAGAGAGAGAGAGAGAAAAGAAAGAAAGAAAGAAAGAAAGAAAGAAAGAAAGAAAGAAAGAAAGAAAGAAAGAAAGAAAGAAAGAAAGAAAGAAAGAAAGAAAGAAAAAGAAAACAGTTTTTGCACGCAAAGGAAACCATCAACAAAACGAAAAGACAACCTACAGAATCGAAGAAGATATTCATAATGCCCATCTGATAAAGGCGTAATAACCAAAATTTATGAAGAATTCATGCAACTCAACACCAGAAAAATAAACAAATAACTCAATTAAAAAATGGGCAGAGGACCTAAATAAACATTTTTCCAAAGAGGATGTACAGATGGCCCATACACATATGAAAAGATGCTCAAGGTCACTAATCACCAGAGAAATGCAAATGAAAACCATAATGAGATACCACCTCATACCTGTCAGAATAGCTATCATCAATAAATCAACAAACAACAAGTGCTGGCGAGGATGCAGAAAAATAAAAACGCTGTGTACTGTTGGTGGGATTGCAAATTGGTAAAGCCACTATGGAAAATGTTTTGGAGTTTCCTCAAAACATTAAATATAGAATTACTTAACGACTCAACAATTCCACTTCTGGGTATTTACCCAAAGACATCCAAAACACTAATTAAAAAAGATATATGCACCCCTATGTTCACTGCAGTGTTATTTACAATAGCAAGATATGGAAGCAACCCAAGTGCCTATCAATAGACGACTGGATAAAGAAGAGGTGGTACATATATATAGTGGGAATATGACTTCGCCATAAAAAATAATGAAATCTTGCCATTTGCGACAACATGGATGGGCCTAGAGGGTATTAGGCTACGTGAAATAAGTCAGACAGAGAAAGACAAACACCATATGATCTCACTTATATGTGGAATCTAAAGAACAAAATAAAGAAACAAACCAGAAACAGACTCATGTACGTAACAAATTGACGGTTGCCAGAGGGGAGGGATGTTGGGCAGCTGGGTGAAAAAGGTGAAGGGATTAGGGCATAAAAATTGGTGGTTACAAAATAGTCACAAGGATGTAAAGTACAGCATAGAGAACATAGTGATAAAATGGTAATAACTATGTATGGTGTCATGTGGGTACTAGACTACAAGGGGGATCACTTCATGATTTATACAAATGTCTAACCACTATGCTGTACACCTGAAACTAACGTAAAGTGAACTATAACTGAAAAAAGAAATAATCTGTTAACAACTGGATTATTGAATATTCCATTGAATGTACTGAAACAGCGAGTTTTACTTGAAGGGAGGTGGCAGGAATACATACAAGGGCCCAAACACTCCGAACAAGCTCAGCATGGGGAGCTGGAGTAGGGGACCAAGATCTCTTGTACAGAAGAAGACAACACTTATATGATAAAACCACCTTCTTGCTCATCCACTTACGTCAAGCACCAACCTACGTTGGGTAAAGAGAGCCACAAAACAGAAGCACTTAACTCAAAACAAATAAAATAAACTTGAATTTTCTACTTATTAGACTTAAACAATAGTTTTCAAGAAAGAGTGGCAAAGATGAGGCCTCAGGGGTGATATAAATCAGACTGTTTGCTAGCACCTGGAAGACTGCCGTCACAGCTAGAAGGATTTACAAGACCATGGAGACTATGCAGAGAAAGATGTCAGAGAAGCCAAGAGAGCCTGAAGCATAATCTAGGAGGGCCTGAGGGAGCTGAGAGAAGAGAAATGTCTGCCTCCTGCCAGCCCTACACAAGAGGAGTCCCCAGTGGCTCCCAGAGTTTCCTGGCCAGAGAAGCCACAAGTTCACGGCTGCCAGCAGGCCTTTTACCCCACGTTTCCTCCCCTTCTCTGGGGAAGAGTATTGCATAGTACTATAATCGTGTTAAATATTCTTCTTAAGATAGGCCAGAAACAGTAAGTGACAAATTGAGTCTCTTATTCTCCTCAGAAATAAATAACCATGAGCACTCTATACAAAGAGTTGAAAATTTGTAAACATTTTCATACTGTCTGTATTAATTATACCTAACAACGAATTCTGCTGTATTATACCTGAAGGCAAGCAATCTGCCATAAAGAAAATGGAATATACAAGGTCTGATAATCAAGCTCGTGAACTTGTTGCAACGATGTTGCTAACCTTTTTTGATATCAGAGGGATTATTCATCATGAATTTGTACCAACTGGACAGTTAACCAAGTTTACTATTTGGAAGTGCTGAAAAGACTGTGTGAAAAAGTCAGACGACCTGAAATTTTCACCAACAATTCATGGCTCCTGCATCACCACAATGCACACACAGCACTGTCTGTGAGAGAGTTTTCAGCCAGTAAACAAAAAGCTGTACTGGAACACCATTCCTACTCAGGTAATTTGGCCCCCAATGACTTCTTTCTTTACCCGAAGATAAAGGACATACTGAAAGGAAGACATTTTGATGACATTCGGGACATCAAGGGTAATACTCTGATGGCCATTCCAGAAAAAGAGTTCCAAAATTGCTTTAAAGGGTGGACTAGGCACTGGCATCCGCGCATAGCTTCTCAAGTGGAGTCCTTTGAAGGTGACCGTAGTGACATTCAGCAATGAGATATGTAGCACTTTTTCTAGGATGAGTTCGCAAACTGAATAGTCCGACTTTGTATAAAGGTATATGTGATAGGCTGAAAAATGGCCCTTCCCCAAAGATGTCCATGACCTAATCCGTGGAACCTGAAATATGTGACCACATTATACTCAAAAAAAGCTTTTACAGGTGTGATCAAGAAAGGATCTTGAGAGGTAGAGATTATCTTGGTGGGCTCCATGTAATCACAAGGGTCCTTGTAAGAGGGAGATGAAAATTCAGAGAAGGTGACTACAAAGGAAAGGAGAGGCAAATATGCAATACAGAACCATGAGCGAGGAAGGAAGACAGCCCTAGGAGCTGGCAGGGGTAAGGGGATGGACTCCCCTTCGGTGTCTCCAGAAGGACCAGCGCTGCCGACACCTTGACTTTAGCCCAGTCACACTGATTTTGAAATTCTGACCTCCACAATTGTAAAGTAATACAGACATGTTGTTTTAAGCTGTTAGGTTAGTAGTAATATATCAGCAATAGGAAATTAACCATGAACATAATTAACAGATATCAATTATAAGTGAATAATAAGGAACTAGCTCTCTGTGATGTACAAATTACAAAGCAATTTACAGACCTATACTTTTTCAGCAACCAAATACTAACTGTCCCAGTGAAGTAAATATAATGTGAGTTAGGTATCCCTTTGTGTCTTCCACTTGTTGCATCAAGGGAACGCTCTGTCCAGGTGGTACCGGACACTGACTCCCCAGTCAGCAGGAGTACACTCGGGAAGGCCTCGCCAGCCCCCCTGGTTGCACAATAGCTGACCCGCAGGTGGAATGCATGAAGAGGATCACGTAGGTTGTCCTGTGGCCATAATAACTTCATGTACATTGTGAAACTGCAGGAATCATGTCCCCCTGCCTTCTACCCTAGATAATGACCCTGAAACTTGTGATTCATTGTCTTATCCTTCCTGATTGTAATCTTCATGGCCTAGCATTGTTTCCCGACTGGTAATCTATTGGAAAAAAACCTATATAATTACTGTTCTGGGGGAGCCCTAGTCGGAACTCTCCAACGATCGCCGGACACACCTGAAGCCAAGAGATATCTCGGTTCCCCAGCGCCTTGGAAACACTCTTCAAGTGGTGAGAACTCACTGTTACTCTTTGCCTTACTTTGCTTTATTTTGTCTATCTTACTTACTGCCTCATTTAATAAATAGTGTTTTGCTGCCTCAATTCTGACGTCTCAGTGTGCATGGTGAATGCGTATTCAACAGCCAAATTTTGTGGCCACTTAAAACGTAGCCCCTTGCTGCTACAGCCCCATCAGAAGTTTTTCAGTTGATTACACAAAGGCAACTAGATTAATTACATAATAGTGCAGGCACATATACACTGATTTTCAACATGGAAGGCAGAAAAGAATTTTAAGATGTCACAATACAAAAGGCCTATAGTCTATCCTGGGGTATCTCTGCGTGTGCTAAGGAAAGACAGTTGTGAGTACACTTAAAATTGTACACAAGCCACTGACTTGTGATCGCAATTGTATTACTTGTGTGTGTGCCCAGCACAGAGCAGAGCACTCGCTCTGGACCACGCTGCTGGTTTTACATCCATATTTGCCAATTAAATAAAGGGCTGAACTAATGAAAAATGAGTGAGTGAGAAAAGCAGATCCTTCGCCAGGTTTTACTTTTGATTATTTAGCTGGGGCTTTATTCCAGATTAACCGAGAAGGACCTAGTTTAAAAATAAACAGCTTACTTTTAAAAAGGGGGATTTAAGGCCATTAAAGATGAATGATAGGAGGTTCCAGTTTTGAAATAAGTCAGATAGAGGAAGACAAATACCATATGATGTCACATATATGGAATATAAAAAAAGGCAAAACAAAATAGAAACAGACAAATAGAGAATAAGTTGATGGTTACCAAAGGTCAGGGTGGTGGGGGGGGGATGAGAAACTTTAAAAAGGCCATTAAAGATGAAACAAAAATATTAAATTAGTAATAGGAGGCTCCACTTTTGGTTAGGATGCAAAAGGTTGCAAAAAAATTAAAAAGTCAGTCCCACTGTAACTCTGAGAAAACAATAAATTTAAAAATCTTATCTGTCATAAAAGATATTGAAGCAATCTAGACATAAGTATAAATGAATGAAATTCCAGAGAGATGAGCCCTTCTAGGGCGAAGGGCTTTCACCACAGCGGCACGAGCTGTTAGAAGAGCTAGCCTGCTCTTCGTAAAGAAACTTTGCCAGAGAAATGAGTCAAACTTTTATCAGCCGATCACTGGCTGCTGTAGCAGGTTGGCAAACAGAGAAACAGCTCACCTTCACTGCCAGCCAACTCTCCTCCATAATATTTTTGCGTAGCAAGCACTGGTGTGAAAGAAGTTAGCACCCAGGTGGGACGCAGGGAGAGATGTTGCAATCTCACATGCACAGATCCCAAACTGCTGCCAGATCTCACCATCCAGAGAAAATCAAATGGGAGATCCAACTCCTGATTAGAACAGATATCTGGCCTAGTCCCCTTAGCTGCCTGACAGGAGAAAGGGTAAGGCTTTCTGAGTCACCTTTAGCTTCTGTGTTCTTTTAAATACAATTAAAAATTAAGACAATCGAGGGACTGCGGGATGGCTCAGTTGGTTAGAGTGCGAGCTCTGAACAACAAGGTTGCTGGTTCAATTCCCACATGGGATGGTGGGCTGCGCCCCCTGTAACTAAGATTGAAAACTATGACTGGACTTGGAGTTGAGCTGCGGCCTCCGCAACTAGATTGAAGGACAATGACTTGGAGCTGATGGGCCCTGGAGAAACACAATGTTCCCCAATATTCCCCAATTAAAAAGAAAAGAATTTAAGACAATCGAAAAAGCAAGAAAAATATGACTCATAAGAAGAAAAAGATAATAATAGATAATGGTTGGAATTAACAGACAAGGATTTAAAAACCTGTTATGAATATGCTAAAAAGTTTAAGGGAAAATGTACAAAATGGGTGAAAAGATGGAGAATTTCATCAGAGTAATAAAAACTCTAAAAAGGCAGCAAGCAGAAATTGTAGTAAAACTGGTGAATACAATATCTGGAATGATTAACTCAGTGGAGGGGCTTAATGGTTAACTAGACACAATAGAAAAATATTAGTAAACCCAGAGATAGGACAATAAAAACTATCCAAAATAAAGCACAGAGTGAAAAAAGAAATCAATAATAAAAACAAACCCCGAGCCATAGAACTCTATGGCAGAACTCCAAATGGTCTGATATACATGCATTTGCAGCCTGAATAGGAAAAAAAGAATAAGAGTGGAGTAGAATTGTTGGAAGGAATATTAGGTGACAATTTTTAAAGACAGTTGAAAGACATTAATCCAACACAGTGAAACCCCAAGCAGGATAATAGACAGAAAATCCTACATAGGTCAAACTTCTGTAAACCAAAGTAAAAAAATAAAGGCAATGAAATAACATGTTTTAAGAGCTGAAAAGAACAAACAAACAAACACATAAAATCTCACAACCGAGATACCTATATCCTTTGAAAACATTCCTAAAAAATAAACGTAAAACAAAGGTATTTCCAGACAAACCAAAGCTAAGAAAACTGATGAAGCACTGTAAGAAATATTAAAAGTTCTTCAGGCTTAAAGGAAATAATCACAGAAAAAAATCAAGATCAGCAGAAAGGAATAATTAGTGTGGGGTAAATATCAAGGGACATATAAAACAATATTGTTTTAAATTTCTTTAAAAGATAAATTAGCTACATGAAGCAAACAGAGCAATATACCGGGGGTGCCAAAAAAATGTATACACATCACCTGTATTCATCTTTTGTTATTGGTATAAATTGAGTAGTACAATTTTAATACAGTTTTTTTCCTTTCTTAAAATATGTATACATTTTTTTGGCACCCTCTGTACTGTGGGATTAGAATATATGGAGAAGTAAAATATGACAACACGAAAAACAGGAGTAAATAGAATTATACTATTGTAAGATTAGCTGTTTCATGAAGTTGTGTAATAGGTACCCATGGTGAAGTGTGATGAATTAATTATGCATACTGTAATCTAGAATAACCACTTAAAAGTAATACAGAATGGTGAAACTAAATAGCAGTAAGGGTAATGAAATGGAATATACAAACAAACAGATAAACAAAAAAACCCCCACAAAACCTCAATTTCCAAATAAAGAAATAAAGAAGGGGGAAATGCGGAAAAATGAAGGATGATAGACTTAAACCCAAAAATATCCCACATCATTATATTAAATGTAAGATATAGTCAACACTTCAATTAAATCTGGATTTAAAAGAAGATCCAACTCAATGCTGTTTGTAAGAGACACACTTTTAATATAAAGACATGCAGTGATAGTGAAGTGATAAGATATGAATTACAAACACTAATCCTAGGAAAGCCAATGAGTCTATGTTAGTATCAGAAAAACTAAACTTAAAAAATATGATCAGATATGAAGATCGATATTTCATTATAATAAAATGGTCATCAACAAAGCCCCAAACTGGTTCTCTGCTTAGACTAATGAGCTTGATGAATGTCTTTTTCTCACATACAATTTCTGAAGGTTTATGAACTCTTGCATGTTTATAGACCTCTCTTTTCAAATTCATATTATTTTTAAATTCAATAAATTTCTTTTCAAGTACTTCCCCCCCTCAGTTCTTGATAACCAATTGCATTATGATTGGCTTTATTCTTGATTCTTGAGTGTCATCATACCTGAAATGTCACCTTCTGGTTGACATCGGACAAGAAGAACTGCTTCAGGAAGCGCTCATCCTCGCTCCAGAAGAGACGAATATCTGGGATGTCATAGAGAATCATGGCCAGTCTTTCCAATCCCAGGCCAAAGGCCCAACCGATCCTATCTTGGGCACCAGCTACAATTAGGAAACAAAGCAACACAATGGATTTAAAATCATCAAGACTTCACAGGTGCATACCACTTCCTGGTAACTAACCAACATCGGGTGAGTGCCTACCAGCGGCAAGACACTGGGGACGGGCTGTGGAGGCGTCCAGAGGATGCCTCGTCTAATCTTAGGGTGTCTTTGCTCCCCACAGCCCTTCCTCCCCTCAGTGAGCCACTGTCTCTAATACTGTCTTTCATTTCTGATTAAATACGAGGCTCTTTTAAGCCCTGGTTCCTACCTGTGAGATGTGATTTTTCAGTGATCCTTGTCTGCCCTGATCAAACATTTAGCCTACCACGGTCAGGTTAAAAAGTCCCTAAGTGGCTTACTAAGTAGGCAGATGTGTTGAAAACATGCCATGGTGAACCGTTAACATTCAGAAAACGCATGTCAGGCCTTTGAGAACTGCCTGTTACAATCAAATACAAGTCTTACTCAGAAGAGCTACCTCTACCACTCAGAGTGAGCAGGCCAAGGTGAAGTGCGGATCTAACAACACTCACGCCAAAGGACTGTATACAGATTGCGTCAAGGCCGTGAACACAGAGCGCTTATCTCACTTACCTGAGGCAGAGTAAGACAGAAGACATAAACCTCTGTATGAGAAGATGAGAGAGCAGTTCATACTGCTGGAAAAGCTTATGGAAAGACTCATGAAAGGAACATAATTTCAACCCAACATGAAAGAACGAGTAGGATCCTGGGCAGGCTGAGATGGCCTCCAGATTCCTAGCCCTGTGCCCTGTATAAGTCTCTCCCTCGTACGTGGGATTTCACTCCTGTGATTAGGTTCCTTTGTGTAAGAGTCCATCTCAGCAAACTGGAGAGATTCCCCTGCTGCCTAGGAGAAGAGAGCCGACATGGCTAGGACAAGGGGCTGAGCGGGACCCCCGCAGTCAGCAAGAAAGTGGGAACCTCACTCCCACAATCATGAGGAAATGAATTCTCCCAACAGCCTGAAGCTCAGAAGAGGACCCCGAGTTTCTACATGAGAACATAGCCCTGCTGACACCTTTGTTTCCACCTGCTGAGACACTGAGCTGGGGACCCCGTCGATCCGCACCCAGACTCCTCATGCGAGGAAACTGTGACATATTACAACTGTGACGTTTTAAGCCACTGAGTATAAGATCAATTTGTTACCCCGAAAAAGAAAACTACATGGGTCCAAAATGTGGAGAAAAGGAAAGGACGTTCCAGACTGAAGGAACCTCTTCAGTATAAGGCGTGGAGACGCAGTAGAGGAAGGTTTGGAGTTGACTCTGGAAAGAGATGGTTCACGGCTGGGCCAGGTAAGACACCGCGGGGAGGACCTGTCCCTGGCCAGGTGACGCCACCTTATACATTTATCACTTACGAATAACAGGGACAAACGTATGATAATAGAAGCCACGGGGAAGTGCGAGCCTCACCGAATGATTTCTTTAAAAGATGAATGAATAAAAATATTACATGAGATCACAAAAAGAAAGACGCAGAGGGGGAGGATGGCTCAGTCGTGGGAGGGAAGGTGCCTGAAAGGAAAGTGTCTGGCTAAGTGCAGAGCACACCTGCGTCCCAGAGTAAGAATGAACACGCAGGTGAGGAGGAGGAAAGGGACCCCGTGTCACCACCCAACAACGGGGGCGTGACAATGTGTGCATGTCTCCTGACCAAGAGATCAGCTGCCTAAGACAGCAGGTGAGGGGCGAGGCAAAATACATGAGAGTAATTTATATTGGTGAATGAAAATCTTTTTTAAAAAGCTCGTGGCTAATTGAAGACATAAAAATAAACATAATCATGATATACTGTTTTTTTATCCACTAAAACACTAATTTTTTTCTCTAAATGACATTGCCGAGTCCAGGTTCCAGCACGTCAGGCATTGTGTGGCTCCGGTACCATCATTCATTGCTGGCCACACTATGTATTTTGATAACAATTTTGAAAAACAACATGGTAATACATATAATGATCTATAAAAATGCTCAGACTCTTTATCCGAATGATGCCACTCAGGAATTGATCCAAGGAAATAATTCAACAGAATAAAAAAGATAAATGAAGGATGATGCTCAGAGCAGCATTACTTTTAAAAGCAAAAACATGGAAACAACCTAAGTAACGCAAATTAGGGAATGCCTTAAAAATTACAGTACATTTTAATGGAGTTACTAAAAATCATAGTTAGATGAATGTTTATTAAATGACAGACTACAAGAAATTATGAAAAATATCTATCACAAAATGAATATGTACTATGATACTGCTATGTAATATAGGTACAAATGAAGATTGTAATGTAAAAAAACAAAAAAAACAAAATGTGTTAAAGGATTATAATGTGCGATAGTTTTAAAACAACTTTAAAACATTTTTTCTATAAATGTCAATCTTTTTGAATAAATAATAAAGATAGGTGGGAATGTTAACAACTTTGTGAGAAAGGCTTTTCCCTCAATTATTAAATATTCAAGATATTAATAAAATTTTTAGATAAAAGCAAACAACTACAGCTCAATATCTGTAACTGAATGAACAGCAGATTTAGGGTATTTGATTTTTATTTAACATCTGGCAATTTTTTTTAGTATCTTAGCTTTTGCTCCTTTCATCACTTACCCTCATTTGCTTTCTCATCCCCCAAAACTATTTCTAACTAAAGAACAAAAATAACAGAGCCCCTAAAAGTAGGTGAGAAAGAGCAAAAATCTAATTTTTAATAGGGCAAAAAGAATATAAAGATATTCACAGAAAACAAAAGAAAACTGACCCTTAAGCAAATGAAAAGCTTACTGAAGGAAAATGCAAGATAAAAATGCACCAAGTTACCATTTTTTACTTACTAGATCGGCACAGTAATTAAAAACATTTGATGATAAAACAACTGAGAGCAAAGCCAAGGGAAACAAGCACTCACACATTGCTAGTAGGTTCCTATGTGTGTTTTCATCTATTGGCCTAAAGAGTGCAATATATTGGTAGCTATCAAAATTACAGATGCATATGCCATCTTGTTACTTTATCTACTAGAATGTATCCCACTTATGGGAAATTATGACTCTATAAAGCTACTTAATGTAGTATTGTTTATAATAGCAAAAGACTGTATATAACTCAAATGGTCCATCAATAGGGAACTATGTTATGTCCATACAATGGAATATTAAGGTTTGTGAGAGGTTTCAAACACTAAAAGCAACAGCTTTTTTTTTCTTTGTTTTTTCTAATTTAGGGGTGTGTGGGAGAGAACTTAGCAATGGAGGACAATGGGGAGACTTTATACTATATGGCTGTTTATACAAAAAATGACAAGAAATATTTCAGATAATAGAAACATTTAAGGCTAGATAAAATATAGCAATTTTTTTCTGTTTATTTTTGAGAGGTTATAAGAAAAACAAACTATTCCTCTTCTGTCACACTGATGCCAAACTTTCAGCAAAATCACATGATTAGTAACAATGGATCTGCATGTTCCCATTACAGCCTGAATCGGTCTTTTTCTTTCTGTAAGAGCCAATACATTTCTAAACCCAGAAAATCAATGTCAATATCTGTAGGAGTTTCAAAAAAAATCTCAAATTCCTTAATACCCTTCCCCTTGAATCTCAGTGGGGGGACGTGATGCTATGTGACTTCTGAGATTATGAGAAAAAGCCACACAACTAACACCTGTTTTTCTTGGAAGACTTGCTCTCCAGACACTCCTTCTCAGGATTCACCTTCTAGAACATTCTCTTTTGGAACCCGGCTGCCATGTTCTGAGAAGGTAAAGCTGCCGTGCTCTAATATAGAGAGGCTGTCCTAGCTTTCACGGGTGAGTGAGGCAGATCCACGAGAATTCCCAGCCCCAGCTCTCTGAATCACTTCACGTACTGAAGTCTTCCTAGCTGAGGCCCCAGGTATTACGGATGAGAGACAAATCCTCCCCACTGGGTCCTGGCCAAATATGTGGCCACAGAATAATAAAATGATGGCTCTTATGCCATTAAGTTTGGAGTTTTTTTCTTATTCAAAAGAGGTAACTAGAACATTTCCCTTGCTAAATCATTCTGGGGGTTGCTTTTTATTACAAACATTTCCCATTATGGTAAAACTAAGGCTAACTAACCTGCTGCTACAAGTTCGTATATTCGAGATATAAAAATGATGCAAATAAAGACTAAGCAGTGTTCCAGATAGAAGATCAGAAGGTAAGAGTTTAAAACAGAGTGAGTCCTCCATAGTGCAGCACCTCATATATGCAGTAACACCAACTGTCATAATGCCAAAGGCCATGCCACTTCATGTCACTGACTATCCTGGCCATTCTACAAACAAAACTGTCCTACACCAAGGCTCCCAAACACCCCTTCTCCAAGTATTGCTTTTCATCTTATTTCTCCATCTTGGTGAACAGGATCATCATCCATTTAGTTACTCAGTGAATTTTAACTCCAAACACTACCTCATTTCAGATAGAGACCTTTATATCTCAGAATTGCTCTCAAAACTCCCCCTTCATTTCAGTCCCACTGTAACTGCAGACTTGCGCCTTCAACAAACATCTCTCACCTGGAGACACACCCAAGTCTGTCTCCCTATCCAGTCCACTGGTGATAGTGCCGCCAATTTTCTTTCTAAAACATAAATCTGAACACTGTCACCAGCAGATGTGTAAAACAATGTATGACTTATCTCAAAGAGCCATAGTTGACATTTTGTTGTTTTTATTTTGCAGTTACTATTTTTTTCTAAAACGTAAAAAATACTTAAAATTATTTCACATATCCCCATTCACTCTAGCTGAACTTGAACACTCAGGGAATCAGAAAATTAGATGTACAAAGTCCAGTGGGAAATATGCTTCATTATAAGTTAAATACTAGCACTTTGGTTATTACTTGGCATCAAGAAAATAATAAAGATAATAGAAACATAGTGTTCAATTATAAATTACAGATAGATTGGGAGCACTGGTCTATAGTGAAGAACTTACAAAAAAAAATTCCAACACATCACAGGCTGTTAACTTTGTCATAAATAAACTTATGCACATGACACTATTCAACAATAGAATTCACATTCTTTTCAAGTGCAGATGGACCATTTGCTAACATAGAACATATTCTGAGACACAAAACAAATCTCAAAATATTATAAAGGACTGAAATTTACAAGGAATGCCCTATGTATGAAGTGAAAATAAACCAGAAATCAACAGTATAAAAACATATGAAAAAAATCCCCCAAATATTGGGACATTAAACAACATATTTTTAAATAACCCATGAGTCAAAGAAGAAATCACAAGAAAAATTAGAAAATACATGAAATGAATAAAAATTAAGATACAACACATAAATATACATGAAATGCATCTAAAGCTGTGATTCAAAATAAACCGATAGTATTAAATGCTATTAGAGAAGAAGAAAGGTCTCAAATCAATGATTTAAGCTTACCTGTAGAAACTAAAAAAAGAAAAGAAAATTAAGAACAAACTACGCAGAACAAGGGGAAAAGACAGGATAAGTGATAAAATAGAAAACAGAAAAATAGAGAAAAGTGATGAAAACAAAAACAAGTTTTTTGAAAAGATCAATAAAATGGATAAACTGCTAGTCAGATTAATAAGAGAAAGAGAGAGAGAAAACACAACTGCCAATGTCAGGAATGAAAGATAGGACCTCATTAAAAAACAGATCCTAGAGACATTAGAAAGATAATAAGGGAATATTATGAATAACCTTATGCTAACTATGTCAACAACTATTCAACAACATACATGAAATGGACAAATTCCTCAAAAGTAACAAACTACCAAAGATCATTAAGAAGAAACAGATACCCTATATTAATTAAAGATATTGAATATATAGTTAAAAACCTTTCCACAAAGAAAACTAGAGTTCCGATGGCTTTACTGATGAATTCTACCACAAGAAAGAAATAGTACTAATTTGACAAAATTCTTCCAGAAAGAAAATAAAAATTATAAGGCTAGGATTACCCTTATACCAAAACCAAAGAAAGACATTACAAGAAAACTTCAAACCAGTATGTCATGAACATGGAAGCCAAAAACAAAACAAAAACAAAAAAAATCTTTAACAAAATATTAACAAATTGAATCCAGCAATACATGACAGGACGCTACATCATAACTGGATTTATCCCAGGAATGCAAGGTAAGCTCCACATATGAAAAAAATCAGTCAATGTAATTCATTATATAGGCAGATTAAAAAACAAAACATATGATACAGAAAAAGCAACTGACGAAATTCAACATCCATTTCATTACAAAAACTCAGAAAATGAGGAACATAAGGAACATCTCCAATCTGATAAAAGATATAATAAAAAACAAACAGCTAATAATATTATACTCAATGTTAAAAGACTGGTTGCTTTGCTCTCAGTGTCAAGTTAAAGACAAAAATGTCCACTCTCACTATTTCTATTTCTATTAACCTGAGTTCTAAGATGTTGAAAAAAGGGTAAAGCAAAAGAAAAAACAAAACAGAATAACAGAATGAAAAGGAAAAAGTAAAACTATCTTTATTTGTAGATGGCATGGTTGTCTATATGAAAACTCCTAAGGTAACTAATCGGTGATTTTAGGAAGATCACAGTATACAAAATCTACTGTACGAGGTCAGACAATTAAGTTCGCAAACTCATCCTAGAACAAGCGCTACATACCTCATTGCTAAATATCACTATGGTCACCTTTGAAGCACTCCCCTTGGGAAGCTATGCACGAATGCCAGTGCCTAGTTCACTCTTCAAAGCAATTTTGGAACTCTTTTACTGGAATTGGCATCAGAGCTGTCGTCGTATTACTCTTAATGTCCTGAATGTCATCAAAATGTCTTCATTTCAATATTTCCTTTATCTTCGGGTAAAGAAAGAAGTCACTGGGGGCCAGATCAGGTGAGGAGGGAGGGTGTTCCAATACAGTTATTTGCTTCTTGACTAAAAACTCCCTCACAAACAGTGCCGTGTGAGTTGGTGCATTGTGATGATGCAAGAGCCACAAATTGTTGGCGAAAAGTTCAGGTCGTCTAACTTTTTCACACAGTCTTTTCAGCACTTCCAAATAGTAAACCTGGTTAACTGTTTGTCCAGTTGGTACAAATTCATAACAAATAATCCCTCTGACATCAAAAAAGATTAGCAACAACGTTGCAACCAGTTTGCAAACTTAATTGTTACACCTTGTGTGCATGGCTCATGGGCCTCAGTCCCACCTGGCTGTCAGGAAGGATGGGCCCAGGCCCTTTTCTGAAAACAGGAGACTGGTTCTGTCTGAGAGGATGCAATGCTAAGACCAGCAAGGGGACCATTCACTCCATCAACCACCTGAAGACCTAACCCCCTGTGTGTCAAAGACTAAAGACTAGACTTTCATTGGGAACAGGGAGCAGCTGGACTGCAGTTTCCTGTCACTGTTCACAACCTCTGATTCTCAACAATCATTCTTATTACAAAGCATATCTGTGGCAATCAAGAACCACGGAAGTGTGCAAGAAAAGATATGACACCTATTTGCTGAGCTGTACCAAATTTTACCTTTGAAACATTTTGGTTTGGTCCCATCTAGATTTGCTTCTTCTAAACAGCACTCCTGTCAAAGGGTGCTGATAGCTATACCACCAAGTTTTTTTCTGTGAGGCCTCATGAAATAAATTGAATTCAGATCTAAGAAAATGGGAACACAAAAAGCTTATTTCTCCTGAACAACTGGATTGTTTTTCATTTTAGAGACACCGCAAGTTAGATAATTGATCATAACTCACTCTTTACTTTGGTCTCATGGAAGCTTACAGCCAACCATGCAGGTTCCCTCTACAACTGTACACGTGTTCAGGATACATGTCTCTGTGTGCCTTTTGTCCAAGTTTTATTTATTTTATCCTTATTTCCTTTTGGTCCTGATTATCTCTACTATTTATTTTATCCTCTGGTACATACTTTTATACGGCACTTCAAATTCTTTATAGAAGAAAGTGAACCATAAATAACCAGACACTTAAAGGTACTGTCAGCCAGGAAAAGTCTAATTTTCAGGTCCTTGGCACTCCTCAGCTGTAATTTGTTGCCAGGTGCTCAAGGGCTGACAGGGGTTTAGACAGTCCTTTTTCCCCATTTCAATTGCGGAGGGTTCCAGTAAACTGGAGTCCACAGAGGAGAAAACTGACTGTGAAAAAACATCCTCAATTAAACAGAATATTCAGGATGGGTAGCAATTAGGTATTCTGATACATGTAATTCTCTACTGAATTGAGCATCCCATGTAGGAAAAAATTTTCTTTTTGTTGTTTTTGCTGAAAATCTTTCTAAGAGGGTCAGGCCATATGGGGAAGCAAACTAATTGTGAGCTAACGGTCCATGGATGGATAAGACTAAAAAGCAGAAGAGGAGAGAGGGGGTAGGTAGCAATAGAAAAGAAAACAATAGTAAGGAACCATCAGTCTGAAAGTGGAGAAACCAAGTTGATCTTCGAGCCTGAAACCATCTAATCCCATGAGTTGTTCCTTGTACAGCAGACAGCCCACCAGGCTCCTCCTCAACAGCTGTTGAAAGAGAAGCACTAGCAAACACGACACCAAAGCACTGCTCAAGTCTATGCATGCGGCCTCTGGTCTGCATCTCCAAAGCAGAGACCCACGGGGATGGGCATCTCATAGAGTGAGAACGGCTGCGGTGGGTGTGGGTTGCAGTGGCCAGTAAACAGCACTGGGGAACGACTGAAACGGCTGTTACTGCTCAACGCCATATCTGTGAAGGCGTAGGACCTCTGTGCTGTCTGTGGAAGGCAATGGGGGTAGGGCGAGGTGGAGATATGTCTCAAACCTCCACCCCAAAGGTCCTTAGAAAAATTACTGTGCCGTCCGGAACAGGTCACATCACCACACATGAGAAAGGTTTGAGAATGGGCAGTTGTTGACCGTGAAACAGGTCTATGTAGAAAAACGAGTGTCTGAGCTGAACCAAGGCAAGTGAAGCCTACACACCTTCAGATCAAGAGTGGGTACCTTAGGCCATAGAGAAAAGGTTACATTATACAGTGATATTTCTGTCAGGCAATGAAAGAAGGTGAGGAATTTGGAGAATATTTTAAAAATTACAAATGGTATGTTATGTTTAAGTGATAATCCCTCGACTTCTAAGAAAATGTAGCTTTTCATACTAATCCTTTCTGAAGGTTGGAAAGCCATGTGGTGTTTAAAAGAAATCAGACTTAACTTCCAGTTAAAAGAAGCTGCTACAATGAGAAGGTCACTCTCAGTCTTCCATCTGAAGCCTCAAAAGGAGATTTACTTTATGTACAATTTTTGATCGATGACTTATTTAACTTTTGGACACCATGAGGAAAAAAACCCTTGCTTCAAACATAATTTAAAGAAGACTGCATGTAGAAGCCAAAACACATCAAGTTTTCAGAGGCAATATACAATGTTTAATTTTTCCTGTGGTTGGTGCTATGTATGAGAATATAAAGGTGTTAAAGTATCAACAAATTGATATTCTGCTTTCCTAGCCTCCTTATAGCACCTGCTTCCTAATCTTTACCATACTAATAACAGAACATATTCTTGGCCACTTACTCAAAGGAATGGAATTCCCAACAGACATTCCTATTTGTACAGGAATGTCTGAACATAGGAATGGAGGAAGACGAACTAAAATGAAGGATAATAAAATATACTTTCAGAGGGGCTCACTAAAAGAAAACTACAGATCAACATCCCTTAAGAATACAGATACAAAAATTCTCAATTAATTTCTAATAATTCAAATTCATTAGAAAATTAAAAGAATTATACACCATGACCAAGTGGGATTTATCCCAGGAATGCAAGAGTGGTTCAAAATTCAAAGTATTATACCACGTTAATAGAATGAAGGAAAAAACCCTCATGGTCATCCCAATTGATGTAGTAAAAGTACCTGACAAAACGCAACAGTCTTTCATGATAAAAATACTCAGTAAAATAGGAATATAAGTGTACTTCCTCAATAATAATAAAGGCTATGTAATGAAAAAAAAACACCCACAGCTAATATCATACACAATGGTAAAAGAATGAAATCTTTTTCCCTAAGATCAGGAGTAAGACAACAATACCTACTATCACCATTTCTATTTAACACAGCACGAGAAGTTCTAGCCAGAGAAATTATGCAAGAAAAATAAAGGACATCAAAACTAGAAAGAAATAGGGCCAGCCCGGTGGCTCAAGAGGTGGGAGCTCCATGCTCCTAACTCCGAAGGCTGCCAGTTCGATTCCCACATGGGCCAGTGGGCTCTCAACCACAAGGTTGCCAGTTCAATTACTCAAGTCCCACAAGGGATGGTGGGCTCTGCACCCTGCAACTAAGATTGAACACGGCACCTTGAGCTGAGCTGCCGCTGAGCTCCCGGATGGCTCAGTTGGTTGGAGAGGGTCCTCTCAACTGCAAGGTTGCTGGTTCGACTCCCGCAAGGGATGGTGGGCTGTGCCCCCTGCAACTAGCAATGGCAACTGGACCTGGAGCTGGGCTGCGCCCTCCACAACTAAGACTGAAAGGACAAAAACTTGACTTGGAAAAATGGCCTGGAAGTACACACTGTTCCCCAATAAAGTCCTGTTCCCCTTCCCCAATAAAAATCTTTAAAAAAAAAAGAAAGAAATGAGCTACATGAGGACATGGAGAAAACTTAAATGCATATTACCACGTGAAAAAGAAGCCAATATGAAAAGGCAACCAACCTCCTGCATGATTCCAAGTATGTAGCATTCTAGAGGCAGTAAAAAGATTCTGCAGGTTGCCCGGGGTTCGGGTGGGGTCAGGGATGACGAGGCAGAGCACAGAGGATTTCTAGGGCACTGAAAATGCTCTGTATGTTACTGAAATGATGCACATGTGTCATTTATTGTGCATTTGTCCACGTCACAGAATATACCACATCCGCAGTGAACCCTTAGGTGATTATGACGTGTCAATGGAGGTCCATCAATTGTAACAAATGTTGTACTCTCGTGGGGAATACTGATACTGGGGAGGCTGGACAGGGACATATGAGGAACCTCTGTACCTTACTCTCAATTTTGCTGTGAAACCTGCCGTAAAAATAAGTAAGGAGGGGGGGGGAGAGACACAGAGAGAGAGAGAGAGAGAGAGAGAGAGAGAGAGAGAGAGAGAGAGAGAGAGAGAGAGAGAGAGGAATCCACAGAATGGGAGAAAAGATTTGCAAATTATATCTGGTGAGGGTTTACTATGCAAGATATGTAAAGAACTCCTACAACTCAATAAACAAAACAAACAATCCAATTTTAAAATTGGAAGATGACTTGAATAGATATTTCTCCAAAGAAGACATACAAATGGGCAACAATCACATGAAAAGGTGCTTAATATCATAAGTCATTAGGGAAATGCAAACCCAAACCACAACAAAATACCACTTTACACCCACTAGGATGGCTATAATACAAAACGAACAAGCCAGAAAACAAGTGCTGCCAAGGATGTGGAGTAAGTGGAACCCAAATGCACTGCTGGTGGGAATGTAAAACGGTGCAGCTATTATGAAAAACAGTTAGGTGGTTCTTCAAAAAGTTAAACCTAAAATTACCATAAGACCCAGCAATTCTCTCTCTGTCTTGACCAACAGATCTATATATTGTATATAGACACACACATAAATAGATATTTATAGATACATAGATACACATATATGTATGTCCAAGAAGAACTGAACAAAGGAACTGGACATAGCTGTATGCCAATGTTCATAGCAGCATTATTTACAATAGCTAAAAGGTGGGAACAACTTAAGTGTCCCTTAACAAGAGATGAATGGATAAATAAAATGTGGTGTATACATACAATGCCTTGTTACCAGCCCTAAAAAGGGATGGGGTTCTGACACATGCTACAGCATGGATGAACCTTGAAAAAGATGTGTTCAGTGAAGGAAGCCAGACACAAAAGGATACATATTGTATTATTTCACTGATATGAAATATCAAGAACAGGCAAATTCATGGAGACAGCAAGATTAGAGATTACTAGGGCTGGATGGGGCAATGGGGAGTTACAGCTTAAGGAATACATAGTTTCTGTTTGAGGTGAACACATTTTGGAAATAGTGGTGATGGTTGCACAACATTGTGAATGCAATTAATGCCATTGAATTGTATATTTAAACATGGTTAAAACGGAAAATTTTACACATTTTACTACATAAAAATAAAATTTCACAGAGGCTAACCATTTACAAAGTTTGAAGAAAATTTCTGTGTAAATTTTCTTTTTAAAAGGAAAACATTTTTTTTTCTCATTACCACATCCATCTCTGAAAACACTGACATCCCCAAATTGAGCCATTATGCAGCCAATTACTTCAGTGGACCTCAGCTTTTTGTCCCATAAAATGAAAGAATAGCAATACTAGAGCATTTAAAGTTCCTTCCAGCTCTTCACAGTCTAGGACTTGGCTCGGTTTATAAATAGTTAACTAAGGTTCTAGTTTAAATAAACTTTCAATGAAATACGAGCTACTGCAAAATAGTTTTGTTTACTATTTAACAGCATCACCAACCGCTCTCTCCTCTGGCCGCTCTCTCCTCTGGCTGCCTGGTCTCTTCGACCCGTCAGACACGCAGGTACACCCACCTCTGCACCCCTGCTCAGACGTAACGCCCCCTGGGAGTGGTCTTTCCTCCACCTGCATCAGATCTCTGTTCCTATGTCACCTTCTCAATGAGGCTGCCCTTACAATCCCCTTACTCTACGCTGTTTCTTCAGAGAATGTTACCTTCTAGGATATTACAAGTTTCTGTACTTATTTTAGTTATTGTTTACTGGCAGACTCTGCTGCCGGCCTATAATTCATGAAGTCAGGATCTTTGCTGGTTTTCATCACTATTACATCTCAAGAGGCTTAAAAACAGTGTCTGGCATGTAAGTAGGTGCTCAGATATTTGCGAGAAAATGAGTGAATGGTATGGACGACTAGGTTTACAGATTTTTCCACTTTTTAATTTACTTGCTTCATTTACATGGGGAGTATTATGAAGAATTTCATACTTACAAAAAAGTTTTCAACACAGGCAGTGACCCTTTAATTTTGTATCTGTGAAATATTTTATCATATTATAAGGTGATATTGTAACAGTGGTGCGATGAGAGACGGCATTTCTGAAAAGACATCTCAGGAAGGAGAGAATGGAACACAAAAAAGGAACAACAGGGGGGGAAAAAAAGAATATTCTATTCACTCGTCTACCTTCATCCCGGTTCACTGCGCGTACTCTGTACAGTGGAACAGCAGGCACACAGTCGCAAGCTCTGTGAGACCCAGAATCCCATCACTGCTTCTGCTTCAATATTCCATCTTTCTATTTCATTTTCCTTCCCAATGACTGAACCCTTAAAATGTAAATAGCTCCTGCATCCTGAGGTTTCCGTTCAGAGGTTGTTTTGTTGCAAAGCCAATGGTCAAATTAAAACTTTAAATTATTACATATTGAAAGAAGGTTTCTCTGTTATATAATGTTTTTCCTTCCTTGTCAATAGGGGCTAATTTCTAGGATTTCTTTAACTTAATGAACTGACATTTTCCCAAAATAACTGCTACAAGTAATACCGAAGCAACCTACCATGTTTCCCCAAAAATAAGACCTAGCTGGACAATCAGCTCTAAAGTGTCTTTTGGAGCAAAAATTAATATAAGACCCGGTATTATATATATTATATTATATTATATTATATTATATTATATTATATTATATTATATTACATTATATATTATACCTGGTCTTATATTATAGTAAAATAAGACTGGGTCTTATATTAATTTTTGTTCCAAGAGATGCATTAGATCTGATGGTTCAGCTAGGTCTTATTTTCGGGGAAATACAGTAGGTTTTTCAGTATCACTTGTAGTAGTTATTTTGGGGAAATGTCAGTTCATTAAGTTAAAGAATGAACTGTGATGTTTGGAGCTGTAACATTCATATACAGGGTGCCAAAAAAAGGTATATGCATGACTTGTATTCATTTTTTGTTATCGGTATATATTGAGTATTACAATTTTAATAGTTTTTCTTTCTTAAAATGTGCCTACATTTTTTTGGCACCGTCTGTACTCCAGAACTCTACCAATTACAAAGCATTTCTCCTATTTCCTCCAGACTTTAATCCTCCCAGTGATCCTATGGGAAATGGCGGACTGGTATCATCATCTATGTTTGAAAAATAAACGTCATTTAAGCAAGATCATACAGATACTGGGACTCAAATCTATGTTGTTGTTCTTTTTTTTCCAACTTCGTATATATCCAGTGAATGTTTCATGTTCAGACATTATCTTAGAGACACTGTATTCAAAGTATTTCTAAACATCAGAAAGATCCACGTGTACCTGTGTGCTTTCTATTCATGATTGCCAATTTCCTAACCAACTTGATCATTGCTCCGTGAAAACTAGTAAAACTGCTTGCATACGTAGGTGCTCAGACTTTGGTGAATGTGGGGTTTTATCACTCCAAACATGCCTGTCAAACTGGAGCTGACTAGTAACACACAGACCTACAGAGTGAACCGTGGGCCTTGTATTTAGTGGTGGTATTGAACAAACGGTTCCACCTCCCGTGATCATTCATCACGATGACAGTCGCACGGGAGTAAGAGCCCCGCACACAGTATCTGCAGGGACACTGCACATCCAGAGGCAGGCCCAGCAAGGCCAGCACAGCTACATGGATTCCGACTTCTTCTCTTTCCACCATTGACTTAGTCCTTGACCCCTTGCTTTCCAGCTACAATTCTTGAACTATTTCCTCGGAGACTTGCCACTGCATGATTGCCTTTCCAAGCTGTGCCCGAAGATCGATCTCCTGCCTGACACATTTTTCTAGTTGTATGTATCCTTGGACCACACTCTTCTGTCAATAAGTCCTTCACACGATCCACAGGCAGACCTCTTTTAAAAGAAACTTTCCGTGGTATGGAACAGACTGTGGATGAGATTCTACAAACCATGAAAACAGTGGTCCTTAACACAGTCTGAGTTAGACTGCACTTTAATACACTTGCAACAACCACCACAAATCCTTTAATGCCCATCTTAAAAAATTCACTTTGGACGACCCCTCTTCAGCTTTCTGCAGTTCAGTAAAGGAGACAGCAGTCTCCGGTACATACCCTAATCAATAGTACCTAACGCAATTCCCGGGGGTCTTGTTCACTGGGATCTTCCGTGTCCATGCCTCGTTTCCCCCAGGGATCTACATCCTGAGAGTCTGCATGCTCTGCTCCGTGAGCTTCAATCTGGGCGTTGTAGACGTGTCGGTTGCCTTCCCAGCAGCCATTCTGCCTCCTTTGCTGTCTGGGTAGCAATGTACTCCCAATGGAGGGCTCCCCTATTTGCCAATGACTGGTCTAAGGCAGGCCAAGGCTCGTGAGACGTAAGAGGAAACTGCTAGGATGCTCCCAGGTGAGAGTGTCTTCTCAGGTAAAGGGCCTCTGGAACCCTTCCCACCCTCCTTCGTGCATGAGACACTATCACACAGAACGTGATGCCTGGAGCTGTGGCAGCCAGCATGTGCCCAAGAGTTCCTGCGCTGGCCGAGGAAAGCCAGTGTGCTGCAGAAAGAGGGGTGGGTGAGTTTAAGGGGCCCGGACCTCTTCAAACTAGCCCTGCACCCTGCACATTAAAACTTCTCAGGCTTTGAAATGGACTGAAAGGTCTGCATCTGCATGACTGAAACCACTGCCGTCTGTGGTTTCTGCTTCTCACCACCAGATGCGCACCACCGACAGGACAGGAAAGGACACACAGAGCTATTTGTAAGACAGGCCATGCTGGGGAGACAAGGGGAACTGAAGGCATAGAATCTGGTCTTCTTAGAACCTTCTCTCAGAACTCCAGACAAATGACAGATTTAAGCTTTCATCTTGGTCTCGAGTTGCCTCCTGTACAGTCTAAGTCTTGACAGCATCAGACATGGAAATGAGGATCTTCATAAAGTCATAAACACCCTAAATAACCAGTGCAAGCGAGCCAATTACCATACGGGAAGTTCTGGGAAAACTGAAGCAAAGGGTGCTACACAGGTTCATCCCGAAAGCACAGAAAGACTAACATGTGTTACCTGGCTCTGCCGATGGGGAAGTGCAACTTCAATGCTCATCAGAGAAGAAAAATAACCCTGACAAGCCAGCATACAACACACGTCAATTATTTCTGCAGAAAGACGACCACGTAGGAAATGCAGTGGCCAGGCCCGTATGCAGTGATGTCACACCTCCCCAGGTGGAGTCAGGAGCAGCATCTGAGTCAGGAAGGACAGGAACGCAGCTGTGCCTAGTGATTAACCTCCTTCAGGAAGGGACTGACCAGTACATGAGGTCAGACAATTCAGTTCGCGAACTAGAAAAAGTGCTACACACCTCACTGCTAAATATCACTACAGTCCCTTTCGAAGTCCTCCCCTTGGGAAGCTATGCACCGACACCAGTGCCCAGTCCACCCTTCAAAGCAATTTTGGAACTCTTTTTCTGGAATGGCCATCAGAGCTGTTGTTGTATTACCCTTGATGTCCTGAATGTCATCAAATGTCTTCCTTTCAATATTTCCTTTATCTTCAGCTAAAGAAAGACGTCATTGGGGGCCAGATCAAGTGAGTAGGGAGGGTGTTCCAATACAGTTATTTGTTTACTGGCTAAAAACTCCCTCACAGACAGTGCCGTGTGAGCTGGTGTGTTGTCGTGATGCAAGAGCCATGAATTGTTGGCGAAAAGTTCAGGTCATCTAACTTTTTCACACAGTCTTTTCAGCACTTCCAAATAGTAAACTTGGTTAACTGTCCAGTTGGTACAAATTCCTAATGAATAATCCCTCTGATATCAAAAAGGGTAGAACATTGTTGCAACCAGTTCTTGAACTTAATTGTCACACAGCGTAGTCTCTATCGAAGTGCTCCAATAAGAGGGCACAAGAAACCAACGGTGTGAACAAGTTGGAGGCCTGTGATGGGCACCACAGGCCACCAATCAAAAATTAGAGTAGAAGAACTCTCAACTCCCAGTGGGAATCACCCTGCAGGAGAAAACGGCAGCACACAGGTCAGTGTGTTGACATGAACGGGCTAAGGATGAGCAACACTGATTTTTGTTCACTCTTAGAAGCTCCAAGGGGCTCACATGTAATGGTTTATCTGAGCACACCAGAAGGTACAATCTACAGAAGAGTGAGCACACTCCATAAAAACTTAAAGACACTTGTAAAAACTTTCCTCAGTCAAAAGAGTGTAGCAGTGATTATATGAGTTATTATTTTTATTATATTTATTTGTATATTTATAATTATACATTATAATAATTTACTCAAATAATACATTTGAGAATAGATTGCTTATATCGTGCTCTTTTATCCCTTAATACTTCCATGTATATTTCTTAAGAACAAAGATACTTTCTATGTACTCATAGCACAGGTATCAAACTTAGGAAATTTCACATCAGTAATACTCATACCTAATCTGTAGTTAATATTTTAATTTTTTTTCAATTGTCCCAATAATGCCTTTGTAGCATTTTTTCCCTCCAGTACAGAATCCAGTCTAGGATTACATATTGCTTTTAGATACCACTCATCTCCTTTAATCTGGAACAGCTCCTTAGCCTTTCTTGGTCTTATAAGACATTGACATTCTGGAGAATCCTGACCAATTATTTCATAAATGCCCCTCAATTTGACATTGTCTACTATTTCTTCATGATTAACTCAGGTTCTAGAAACCAGCTGGAAAGGCAGTATCGCAAAAGTGATACAGTGTCCTCCTCTCCTTCTCTAGGCGTCACATCAGAAGACACATGATGCCCATCTACCCCTGTACCAAGGGTCCCCAAACCACCCTTATGTCACTTATTTCTTGCTGCCTAACACACCACTCCAAAACTCGGTGGTTTAAGACAACTATTCATTTTGCTCAATATTGGTTGGCATTCTGGGCTCAGAAGGAAGGTTTTCCTGTTCTCAACTGGATTTACTCACGCAAATGTGGTCAGCCGGCATTCACACGTCTGGTGTTGGCTGCCTGTTGGCTGGGATACTTTGGTTCCCTTTCATCATCCAACAAGCTAGCTCAGGCTCATGTACATGGTGGTTGTAGGGATCTAATTGCAGTAAGAGGACAAGTTCCAATGTGCAAAGTTTCAAGCTTCTGATTGCATCAAATTTACCACTATACCTACTAGCCAAAGCCAATCACAAGGCCAAGTTAAACTTAAGGAGTAGAGAAAGAATTAATGGTTAGGCTAGATTAGAATTTGTTGCTATTTTTAAACCTACTATTGTTATGGAAGGGTCTAGTTTTATTGCTCAGAGCTACTTTTAAAATACTCTCTTAGCTATCCCTGATAATCCACTGTGTACTCATCATTAATAAGTCTATGGGAAGCCATTATAATAACTTATCTTCAAAGTCTACTTGACTAGTTTATTGTAATAATCATTTATTTCACTCAACAGATATTCATTGTGCTTATATCTGTGCAAAACCCTTCAGTATATGCTTTCAGGTAAACCACATTGTACGAAGGAAGCAGCTGGAAAAAACAATTATCAGCTCACTATGCGTCAGAAAATATCTCATTTAATCAATACTGTTAGGTCACTATTATTAGCTCCATTTTATAGATGAGAAAACCAAAGTTTAGAGAGTTTAACCAATTTGTCCAAGATTACATAGCTATCTAGAAAAGCTTTGGCTGAAAGCCACAGACAATCCTATTAAGAGTGGCCGGAATAATAGACATTTCATTTCTATAACAAGCATCTAGAGGTGGGCATTTATTGCCAGGCTCGGTACAGCAGCTAAAGTATGGCATCAAGGAGCCTTGTTTCCTGTCTTCGTGCGCCCCCCTTCCTTAGTTTAGTTTTCATCCTGACGATAGTGATTTCATGACCGCAAAGTGGCTTGTCCACCTGTAGTCACCACATTCCAGGCGAGAGGAAGGGCAGATGGAGCATCACTCTCTTGCCTGTTGCTTTCATAGGGAAACAAAAACTCTCCCAAAGGCCCCTCAACTTCTCCTTACATTTCACTGCCCGGAACTGTCACTTGGCCACTCCTACATGCAAGGAAAACGACTGCCTGGTATCTTAAACTATAAACTAGGACATGTCCAAGGAAAACAGGGCTGGGAATGGCTTGGGTTAGTCAACCAATAACTAGTAAGTGCTAGATTTGGAACTTGAAGCCAGGCACGTGTAGCTCCATAGTGCATGCTTTCAAGGAATGCATACTTTGAAAGTAGAGAGAGAATCTCTATAAATACATATGTGATAGGTCCTGTGAGTGACAGAAACTAGGTTCTATGGAACCTCAGAGAAAGGGATGTCACTTAAAGGTAGGCTGAACAAGAATGTCTTGGAAGGGTGAGGTGAGTTGTCTTAAAGGACATGTAGGGTTTAAAAAGGTAAGGGGGATAGGGGGTAAAACCAAACACAAACACCTGGAGGAAGAAACAGGAAATGAGTTAAATTGACCAAACTGGCAATAGTACAGGGTGATTCAGAACCTTTCGAAAATGTAAAGCGAATTAAGTCATCTCTTGCTTAGCATTTATGAAGAGTTGAAATCTAAATATATTGACTTAAATATAATCAATAAATATATTGACTTAAATAATATGAGTGAGCCAAGGACTCACTCATATTCCACCTCTTATCTCCCTTTGACTAGCCCCCAAATACAGTATTTCTATCTTTCACCCCTTTCTCTCACATTTCAAGCTAAGATCCTAGAACTGAGACAATTAAGTACTGTTATGCAGTACACTGAAAATAAAAGTTTTCATTCAGCAAAAATTAGACTTGCTAACAGTTTATTCACTTCAGTCACTTTTCATTTTTGAGGTAGAAACTGCTTTTTTTAAATTATTTGTTGCATTTTGTTTTTAATTGCTTGAACTGCATACAGAGCTTCAGATAAGAACATATTCCCCAAATTTGCAGGTGAGACTTTTTAAAACACCTAATTGCATTTTAAGTGCACTATGATGGTCATTAACTCAATAATCACTTCCAAATAAATGTGGAATCCTCATACACTGTTTTCATAAAATGAGTCACGTCCACAAAAGCTACTTGAGGAAACTGTCAAATGATACAGAGGTGTTAGTGTTGAAATGTATCATTAAGTTTCCTTATTAACAAGAGTTATCAAAACTGGGCCACAAGCAAACCAACAAAGTAGAATTGATAAGTCTTTCAGGAAGAAAGGAGCAGAAATGGAAAGCGATTCCTACATTCTCTGAGCCCCAGTGACAGGATTGCTGTGGCCCCAGAGGCCACACCTTCAGATGGCAGGGTCCCAGTCCTTCCCACAGTTACCAAGGGCCCTTTATTACTCTGAGCCCACTGACCGGGAAACACAGACTTCAGGGTCAGCTCCAGCTGAGAGCCCCCTGGGCCAGCCCCTCTGCGGGGGTCAGGGGTGGGGGGTTAGAGGGAGCTCCGTCACTACAGCACTACGATGAGCACCTTGGAAGATGCCCACTTTCTTTCTGAGTGTGGAGAACATGAAAACCCACTGATGTGGCTTTTAAACAGTTTACCCATAGCTAAAATTCCTGAAGTACTAAGTTAGATGTACTTACTTGTTTCTTTCTGTTACGAAACCAAGGAATAATACTTGCGAGCTTGTAGCCTAAAAAAGTGTGCTTTGGTATCTCAATGAGAAAAATTGCTTTCCCCAATAAAAGTTAATAGTGCTCTATTTCTTGTCACACAGTTATAATTATTTTAACCATGAATGGCACTTAATTTAGAATAAGTAATGCCACTGCCACTTAAATATATGAATGATAAAAGAAATGTCAGCTGTTTTAATTCCATAATTCCCAAATAATGACAATTAATGAAACAGTCTTTACTAGTGGGAGTTGTATTAAGAAATAGATAAAGTACCCACTGAGCCTTCTAAGATTTACTCTCATACCAAGTTGCATTTCTCTTCATCATTATCCAAAATATAATCAAAAGATGACATGTAAAACAAACAAAAAATCAAATTGCTTCCTACCCCCAAAGGAAAAGCAGCTGAGGAGCAACTCTTTGCCTCTACTGAGCGCTGACAGACTCCCGGATAAACTCCTATCTGCAACTTCCAGCTTTTGTGCTGCATCTGTCCCTCTCACTTGTCAATACACAAAAAGCTGGATAACATCCAGCTTTTCCGAGTATTATTGGATAGATGGGAACTGGCCTGTGTCACTGCTGTGGAAGTATTTTTTGACCTTTCCAAAAAGAAGACAGATCAATAGTAGCATCTTGTAAAGACTTCTGTTTTCTTCCTCAGTTTGCTCCAAGAGTCAAAACTTGACTGTCACATAGGTATTTGTGGGCTTTACAACTACCTGCCCGAGAGAAAAGGCATCCATTAATGTTAGCCAAAACACACAACTCAGTGGCCTATAGAATCTTGGCCGAAGGCAAGTATCAATACACGAAAGAGAATTTCTAAGCAAAACCTAAACAGCTTGATCCAATCTATTCCCAAATAGCTTAAGGACAAATTAACCAAGACTTTCTTGGCAAGCTCTTTGAACCCGTTTTCTTCCTTATTTTAAAACTTAAGCCCTGTTCTCTGTCCCTGTCCCTGGCTCTCCCGCAGTTTTCTGTACAGGACTTAACTCTCTAGCAGAGTGTTTGCAGGTAGAGGGCACATTCCTAGCGAAGCTGAAGTAACGAGGGGCTGAATTGGAGGTGTGAGCTCACCGTCCACCCTATAATTCTTCAGGGCCTGAGCCCCTCAGTTACGTGCATCTACTGATAACAAAACCTGAGAAAACACAGACCATGTCCTCTACAGTCCTAAACGGCACTGTTCATTCGCTCTGTAGGACATGTACTGTATACAGCTGGTAACACTACAAAATGTCACCTGTTGGTTTCCCACTGTCGCCGGAGGCCCACGAGTATGTCAAGCCAGAGCAACGGTGACAGGGCTCCCATATCTCTGTGCAAGAAAGAATTCAACAGCGACACAGATGCAGGAAAGTGAAAAAGATTTATTGAAAACAAAAGTACACACTTGAGAGAAAAGTGCTGTCAAACTCAGAAAGCCAGTCGCTCCAAGGAAGTCATGATCAGGGGTTTTCATCCCTCCCTGGGCGGGAATGGGGGACGTCCTGTTGACATGGTTCATGCATCTCCTCCGAGGAAAACTGGGCTCTGAGTAAGCTGCAGCCTTTTCCTATGCACTTAACTCAATCACACACTATTATTCTGAAGAATAGGTAGGGGAAATGCAGACTATCCTGGCTGCACAATTTACTAGCCACTAGCCGGGTGACCTTGGGCAAGTTATTTAACCTCTCTCTGACTCAACTTGCCTATCTGTAAAGTGGAGACAATTAACTGTACCTGCCTCATGGAGCCAGTGTGAGGCTTCTATACATTATTACAGGTAAAGGTCAGAAGATGACCTGGAACAGTGGACGGACTCCATGAGTGCTTGTAACGATCACCACCCTGTTCCGGGGACATACGAACATGGAGACGAGCAATGGACGTGCCCCGTTCTGAACTTGTGATTGGCCACTGAACCTTCACTGGGAACGAATGGTTCCTATCGATGCTAACAAATCCCCTCACGTTCACACAGGCATCACTGTTGTTGCAGCAGAAGTGAATATGGAGTAGAATGTCAGATGGCCTGTTTCCCATTGTCAGGAACACAGGCTAAGAAAGATGGATGCTGGACACCCTGACAGTGAAATGACCTTGCTCATCAGCCCCTCCATGCTGTGTTAGTAACAGCTAAGAATTCACTGTGTTCTTGGAGCAATGGCCTCTTTGGAGACTTACTGGATGGCTCCTTTCCTTCCCCCCTGGGGAAGACAGGGAGTGACGCCCATCAAGGAAGTGGGGGGATTTAGGAAACCACCTAGACACCTGGTTCGTGTCTCCTTGGATTTGGAGACATAGAGGCAACCACTCACCCGACCTGAAAACCTCTAATGGCTGAAGACCACATGGAACAGGCTGTCGTCGTGGAGAAAACAGGTCTGTGCTGGATCAGAGGGAGGACTGTGAGCTTCCTGTCACCCAGATGGGCACTCGCAGGAAGCAGCCGGCTGTGGGCCACCCTGAGAGCACCCATCGTGGGTATGACGAAGTGACGAGCTGACCTCGGCAGACAGAGCCGACAGGTACATGGCAGAACACTGAGAGGCTGGGGTGGGACCCAAGCATCAGGAATGACGCACCCACTCCTGGGGCCTGCAGTCAACATCATTAGTGGGGAATCTCTAAGGAAACCACAAAAGTACCTCCACGAGAAGAAAAGTTAGCGCCTGGACATTGGTCACACCCAGACGTCACCAACGGCAGGTACGACTCTAACAGTGAGAGAAGAAGTCACTGCTGTCCCCTACTCGCCTCTCCTCCTGTCCAACCTTCATGACCGCTTGTTCCCTGCTCCACCATCACCACACTCCAAACCTGTGTCCCTCTTCTGGGCAGACAGAGGGAAAGAGCTTTCAGCTGGATGGAATATGGCAGCTTTGCCATGACTAGGCTGCACTTGAAAATGACCTGGACAGCTATGGGATCTCCTTGAAGCTTCGGTCTGGATGAGGAAGAATGATTAGACAGAACTTACTGAAGGCAGTAGCACGAAAAATAAAACTATTTTAGAAGTTCACCTCCACTGAGCCCAGCTCATCAAACTCAATATTATAAATATGTTTTACTTTCACCTTCTCTCTCCCTTCATCCCAAATGGCCTCCTTCAGTTTTCTCTTCTTTGTGCTTCCCACTTCCCACACCTGTTCTTGCCTCCTCCTTATGCCTCTGTGTAACAAATACTTGAAATATTTAAATATTTTACTCCTGACCCAAATTAGAATAGCATGTAATGTGAAACTGAGTAGAAAAAAATGGGGAATAAAAAAAGGCAATAGAATAATATAGATTACATGTGATCAATTTCTCCATTCTTATTCCTTTTTTCCATTGTTAAATCCTGTCCAAAATTCATCCATTTAGCCAAGAAAATAGCTCACTCTTCCCCAGCAAATCCAATGCATTTTTTAGCCAGGGCTCTAGAATATAAGAGGTACAACAGATGGAGGGGAGCTTAAAAGGATACTGGAACAGGGTTGGATAAAAATAAGGTATCGGCTGGCACAGCTAACAACTCCTTGGGTCTGAGCACACGAAACTTCTCTAACATAATGTGATAATCAGACAGACCAAACTGGCCGCATTTTTCTTGGAACAATGATACAGATTGTCTATTTCATCCACAAACTTTGCCAGTTCACATGTAGGCCAGTAAGAGTAATCTATGTGGGAGAGATGTGTGAAAGCCAAACGCTGCTTCATTGTCATCTTCCAGGTGACCAAGACAAGTATGTGTCCCTATTCTCCCTGCAGAGACTGGGGTCACGTGACTGCTTGCTACTGGAATCTGAGCCGAGAGAATGTGCCCCCCCAGGTATGACCCTTAGAGACTCCCCAGCTCTCTCTTCCCTGCTGCAAGGACCTCGGCAACTATACGTTCCAGATGTCGTAACTGTGGATGGAGGACTCCACACATGCTGTCTGTCTGACTGAGAAACGACCTTTCAGTGGATTAAGCCACCGAGATCTCAGGGGCTGTCTCTGTTAGCACAGCATGGCCTAGCTTATGCGGACTATTAATCAGCCCTCCCATCTGATACGCTAAGGGAATCTGGACTTCCTAAAGCGTTACGGAACCTCTGATTGGTACCAAATTCTTGGGATCAATGTCACTCTTCATTGTCCTAAAAACATAATTTTGCTAACTCATTATAAACATTTCACATAAGCTCTGGAGGAGAAGATTTGTGGAGAGTAAACCAATTATAAATTGCTCTTAAGAAAATGGTGTTCCTCTACTGAGCAAAGGCTCAGTAAGCAAGAATTTGGCTTAAATACATTTTTTTAAAAATCCTTGAATGCCTAAGCACAAAACGTGTAACTGCGAGAGGCTGTGCAGTCACGAGGTGTGGAAATCTCCATACTGAACACTCACCATCACCAGCCTTGCCTATGTCAGAATTTCAGTCAGTTCCTTGCCTTGCTAGGGTCAGGTCTTGGTCAGAATACTTAGAAGAGCCTTTCTAGTCTTATAATTCTTAGTTCAAACAGGGGCTTTCTGTTATAGGAAGAAAATAAAGGGAACTCCGGTGTGCATTCACCCAATGGCTATTTAGTAAGGACACCCTATGTACTGCACGGACCACAAGGGGCAGACGGGGGTGGAAGAGCCCCTGCCTCTCCCCTCCTACAGCATCATCAATGGCTGTATTAGTTAGCCCCACATATTTTGGCTAGCACAAGATCAACGTCATATGTTGAATACTGCTTCTCAACTTCAGGGTCGATTGTCAATTGTTACTCTGAACTCCAAATGTTATAATACTAAATGTCAATGCACAGAACATTTCCCACTGCCTGTCATCCGCAAAACCCAAACCTTAGATAAAAGCTGAAGAATCATCAGGATGTTCAAGCTTCTAGGACCCAGTCATTTCAAAAAATTTTATTTTAAAAGTTAAAAAAAAAAGAGAGAGAAGCAAACAAAATAGAAAACCAGAAATAATTACAAAAGGAAAGAAAGGATTTCTATGAATTCCTAAGAGTGTGTTTAAAAATGCTTCTAAGAGCCACAGCTCATCTTTAGTGTGATTTTATCAGGAAAACAGTAGATCCATGGCTATCACTCTTATTGTTAAGTGATATCTGTCAAATGAAAGCCTACCCTGATTCCCGTGGGGGTAGTAGCCAAATCCATCTTTCAGTAACCAATCAAAATCCAACAGCACATTCAAAATACTCTGATTCACTAACATACGTACATGTCGATATTTTCTCATTTTCAATCTTAGTAAATTTATCATGAATTTTTAATCAATACTTTACTTCCTGTTGGCGCTGTATTTCTCTGAGAATGTATCCTACTATTATCTATTCTTAGGAACTCCAAGGATAACTTGAAAACTATAGTTCCATCATTTTTCACCCATCAAACTGGCAAACATTTTAGTCAGATGATGAAAAATGTTGGCACACAGGTGGACACACAGGACATTCCTACAGTGCTGCCAGGGGTGAGGAGAGACACAGTGGGTTTCAGTGGTACTGGTGATGTCTTCTTTCACAAGCTGATGATTTGAAGAAAGCATTGATTATATTATTCTCTATACATTGTGGAATGCTTGAAATTTTTCTTAATAATTTAAAAATGTGTCCTGCATGGGTAGGGACAGAGCAGGTCACTTCCTTCACAGTCCCAAATACAAAGAAATAACTACCCACATTTAGTCTAAGGAAGCAGGAGACATAAGTACTTTTCTAACTGAGCGGCTTTGAACTAGGAGTGGTTATTCCCAGCAAAATCCAGGACTAACACAAGAAATATGTGGCCAGTAGGACTGCAACCACAGTTTCTTCTTAAATGCCTGTATTTGGGCCTTGACAAACCCCAAAATAAAAACACTCTTTAAAAAAACACAACAACCAATCAACGGGATGCTTTGTGTTTGACCTAAATTTATGATGCTCAGGTTTTGCTCGCCCAGGGCCCTGAGGGATCCTCTGACACATTTCTGGTCTTGTTGCCCACCTCCCCGGAACACTGCTAATGGCCTGGCACTGTGTGGAACTGGCCAGGGGTGTTCGGCAGGCAAACCCCAATGTCAGCCATGGTATTTGACAGGAAGCACAACTGAATTTTAAGGAAGTCACCTAAGGTTATGGCTAACCTTCATACTTCTGAGCTCGAATAATCTCTTTTAATCACATTTGCCTGTTCAAAGAAACATAATAAAATTATGAATGAACAACTCACTCACTCTTTCAATGTAGCTCAACATTAAGGCTACACCTGGATCCATCCATCCAGTGAGACCTAATAAACACTGTGATGGGATCAACAACCAGACAACTAAATGTGATAAAACAATGGGACCCTTACTATATTTCATTATTTTTTCAGTTACATAGAAGACTGGGCCCAAAGAGTCATACGATCTTTAAGAATATAGTGGGGAAAAAAAGGATATTTGGAATACAGAGTGGCTCTTTGTTATATATGTGCCCTTCCTTGACCTTGTGGAACACTCAGGATTGATGGAAAAGTTAACAGCATTAGAGCAGTCCTCCCTCATTTGTGGGGATATGTTCCACGAACCCCAGTGGATGCCTGAAAGCGTGGATAGTAACAAACCCTAAAAATACCACGTTTTTTTCCTATACCTACATGCCTATGATAAAGTTTAATTTATAACTTAGGTACAGTAAAAGACTAATAACAACTAATAATAAAATGTAACAATTATCACAATATACTGTAATGAAAGTTAAGTAAATGTGGTTTCTATCTCTCAAAATGTTATCATACTGTGCCCACCCTTCTTCTTGTGATGATAAAATGCCTATGTGGTAAGATGAAGATGTAGTGAACAGACATTATTAAGTAAAATGAGGGTCACTCAAACACAAGCATGGTGATATCGTGACAGTCAAACTGATAACTGAGGTGCTACTCAGTGACAAGTGGGTCACATGCGTCCACGGCGTGGACACACTGGAGAGGGATGAGTCAGGCACGTCCTGGGTGGGATGGAGCGGGATGGGCAAGATTTCATTACACGACTCAGAACGGTGCCCCATTTAAAACGTGAATTACTTTTGAAATTGTCCACAGTACAATCTGTTTGTACTGTGGTTCACTGAGGGTGACTGAAACCACGGAAAGCGAAACCGCGAATAAAGAGGGAACTACTATTTTTGTTCCATGCCCAAGCCTCACCCAGCAAACAGTGTCTGAAACCATAACCCCTTCTTTAGCGGGTCAGCATGTTTAAAGCTCTCTTGTTATACTCCTTCTTAACCTGCTTCTAGCTTATTCTACTTCTTCTTAGTTTACTTCTTCCCTCCTGGAAAAGCTTCTTAAAAGTGTAGTCTACACTCTTTTCCACTTCCTCAGCTCCCATTCACCCCAGTAAACTGCAGTCTGGCTCTGCCACACCATTCCACTAAGATCACTTTCCCAAACATTGACAAGAGCCTCTTCATGCTAAATCCAAAGCTGCCTCCTAGAGCCAGCTATCTTAGTTCAGGCTGCTGTAACAAAACACCATAAATTCAGTAGTTTATAAACAACAAGAATGTATTCCTCACAGTTCTGTAAACTGAGAAGTCCAAGACCAAGGCACCGGATTTCAGTGTCTGTTGAGGGCTTGCTTTCTGATTTACAGACTGTCTTGTTTTTCAATGTGTCCTTACATGACAGAAGGGCCAAGGGAATTCTCTGGGTGTCTTTTATCAGAGCCCTGATGCCATTCATGAAGGCGGAGTCTAATCACTTTCCAAAGGCCCCCACTTCCTAATACCATCACATTAGAGATCAGGATTTCAACATATGAATTTGGGGGGCTACAGACATTCAGTCCACAAAACGGATCTTACAGCTAATTTGCTGCTCTGACCGTGATGATAACACCCTTCTTTCTGAAGCGCTACACAGTCATCCCTCACAATGGGTGCTTTCTGAGCTTTTGCTTAGACACGTCGCAGTTCATACAACCCAGTGTGGATGTGACAGCCAGCTACTTGCTTATTCGGGGCTACAGCCTCGTCACCATCTATTCATAGCTTCTGGAAAAATTTTGCCATGATGCTTTTCATTTGATATAGAATTGTGTACATTATACATTATATCAATGTTATTATATCAACATATTAGTAAAATTTTACCTTTAAATAATCATTCTTGTTTTGTACAACAATGGTTCCTTAATACATTGCAAGTATTATATCAGTTCCCATTAATTAGAAAGTTTTGTCAACCTGCAAAATTGCAAGTGCTGATATTGCAACTGCTACAAACTATTAGATTTTATTAGGAAATAGTTTTGTTACTAGTGTTAACAAAATTAGAAACTAATTTTAATAGGAATTATAAGTTATAAACATTATATAATTGTTAAAAATATCAAATATTATCAAAATATATATTTCTTGCATGACACCAACACTGATATTACTATTAATAGAAATACAATTTTAGTATTAATTATGATAAAAATTAGTGATCCTTTATGGAATCAATTATGGCGATACAGTAGGTCCTCGAATAATGTCGTTTCATCTAATGCTGATGAGAAAAAAAAAAATCGATTTCCATGTGGGGCCACAGTCTGTGTGGAACTTGCATGTTCTCCCCATGTCTGCATGGGTCTTCTCTGGGTACTTCGATTTCCAACCACATCCCAAAGAGGTACATGTGAGATCACCTGGTGTGTGTCAATGCCCCAGTCTGAGTATGAGGGAGCGTGTATGTGAGAGTGAGCATGTGTGGGCGGGCGGGCGAGTACCCTGCAATGGTCCTGTCCAGAGTGGGTCCCACCTTGCACCCTGAGCTACCAGGATAGGCTCTGGACACCCACAACTCTGGCCTGGAATAAATGGATTGGAAAAAAATGATCTTACTTGTTCTTACTCATCTTTCTTAAATGTATGCATAGCTCACGGTTATTTCAATGTTTACTATTAAAAGTCTTTTGAGGTCTTTATTTATAAGTTTGGTGATGTTTTTGTGACCAGAAATAGGCTGTAGGAATTTAACTCTCGTAAATATCAGTCAGCTTATGGCCAAACTGGTCTTGTTATGCATTGTTTTTGCTTCACAGTCATAGTTTCCCAAAACCATCAATGGCACTGAGGACTTACTGTATATTTTTATATATTATGAAATTAATTACAGTCATAGCTGTTCATATATTTTTCTCTGGCCCTTCCTGCAATGCTATGTTTCTCAGGCAACCACTTCTGCCTGCCAGGCTTCTCACTCTCTGTTCTCTCTGAGTAATCACGCAGAATCCCACTGTTTTCTCCACCAGTAGTTCACTCCCAACCGACTTCTGCAGCCCTGACCTCCTTCCAGAGCTCCATATTAATACACACAAACATCTTTTGAATAGGCCACAAGGAAGACCTACTAACATTTCCAAAACTGAACTCACTGTTACCCTCCCCAATGCATAGCTCACTTCTCCAAAATGCAAAATCTCCACCAACTAGTCACCCAAAACGGAAATCCGAGACCCCCCTGACTCCTTGTTCCAGGATTCCAACTCCCAGTCTCCACAGCGACTGCCACTGCCGTTACGCAACCCTCACGTTGCACTCCCTGCAACAGCCTCTGGCCAGTACGCCAGCCTCCATTGTAGAGCCTGGCACACCATCATCCACACAGCCCAGAGCAAACCGAGATGCACCCATGACCTTGTGACTCTACTATAAAGTTCTCCATTCCACTAGTTAAAGACTCAGCTGCTCAGAGGGGAGCACCCAAGACTCTGCACACGCTGACTCCTGCCACCTTCTACGTCTTCAGTTCCCGCCACGTCTTCCTGTACAAGGATGCCCTAGAACAGCTCCATCCAACAGAAATATTACACAAGCCATATACGTCAATTCAAATTTTCTAGCGGCCACATTGAAAAAAGAAAAAAAACAACAGGTGAGATTAATTATATTAACATATTTTATTACACTTAATGTAATATATCAAAATATTCATTTCGCCATGTAAATAATGTAAATAAGTATTAGTGAGATAATTTACATTCCTATTTTAAACTAAGTCTTTGTAGCCTCGTATATGTTTTACACTTAAAGCAAATCTCAGTTTGAACTAGCCACATTTCAAGTACCCAAAGGCCACATGTGGCCAGTGGCTCCCGCGTTTGGACAGAATAGCTCAAGCCCTGACAGGAGGCTTGATAATTTCCTCATATATGTATCATGCTCTTTTATGCCTTTGTTCTATTTCTCCAAACTTCCTAATATTCGCATTGTGAGACGGAAATCAGACAGCCCTTCCTTCCTCCCAAGCTGTCCCAAGGACAGGCTCGTAGCCGTGTGCGGCACCACCACACTTCCCACAGCGCCGAAGTCAGCCATCCGCACATCTGTCTCCACGCCTAGAATACTATTCCTCCGGAGCAAAGTCCTACCACATCTCATGTTTACGTCCCAAGCATCTTGCAAAACGCTTGGACATTGTACAGACGATTAAATCTCCGTTGAATTAAAAAAGCATCACAGCAGCATGTGCACCACTGAAACTGCAATTGTGCGTTTCAATCCCAGGGTCCTGAAGGAACATTTTACATACTTGGTTAACAACGATGAAAACAAACTGCAAAGACATATTGCAAACATACGCAATCCACTTTCTGGCTGTCTTTCAAAGTAGAGTCTACTTAGGAAAACATTGTATCTGTGTTATAGCTTGAGTAGAATAAAGAAATTTAAATTTTCAAGTTATAAGGGATCTTAGATATGATCTAGTTATTTTACCAATGAAGAGCAAATAGGTGAAAGAGTTCAAATGATAAATACAAATTTACAAAACTAGCTAAGGCAGAGCGAGCACCATATCCACACGCCCAGGGCCTTACAGTTTTCTGTCATGCCGCTCTGCCTGTGTGGTTGTGTCAGAAATTCACGTTGATCAAATAAAATTTGTAGTAAAAATCCATTTAAATTAGAGAAAAGTTGTATACTTGAAAATCTAGTTGTTATTATTGCTGTCAATTCCTTTCAAGACGATATTGCAAAGAATGCACTGCTCAACAAATAGTCCTTGGGCTTCTCCTAGTTATGGGGCCATGTGACAAGTTCTAGCCAATGACACATGCAGAAGTGGCACATGTGACCTCTGGGGTGTGCCGCCTCCATACTCCCCTCCCCATCCCTGGCACCAGTACTGGGAGGGATGGCACCGTGAGAGGCTGGTAGGGACCTGCTATGCTGAGTCACCAAACAAAGGGAGGCTCCTACAAGGGCAAGAAATAAACGTGGGTTGTGCTGAGTCACCGAGATTTTCAGGTTGTTCTCCACTGGCAGCAAGCAGTTCATGCTCAATTACTCTACGTAATAACCAACAAAAAACTAAGTTACATATCTAAGGAGATGTATCTTGAAATTGAATACTGTGGCAAATACAATTAACATTACTCTAAATTACTAAATATAAATCTACTTTAAAACATTTTCTGTTACTATTTTTTTAATGACGTAATAAAATATACATTAAATTGCAGATATATCATGTGTAAAACCTGGTTAAAGACATAACATCGTCAATGTAGAAAATGCTCAGACAAAATCAAATGCTGAATCAGGATTTTAGGACCTATTACTTTTCCTAAACTGGCAATATCCTCGTGAAATGGCTATACCAGTCTGAGTCCAGGACTTAGCTTTCTTTTCACACGGGATACAACTCCATAAGGAATTCCTGTTGACAAATTATCGTGAGCTTCAAGCAGCTTTCATGCGTCGCCCATGAGTAGCAGCATCTTACCCCGAAACTACAAGCGTCTTCATTATTACTGTCAGAAGTTACCTCTTTAAATTCTACTAGCTGCAATTATTTCCCTATCTATACATATATTATAACAGATCTTTCAATTAAAAGCCACAGATGCCATTTTGAAGATGATTGTTAAGGTACACTTTGAATCTCCTGACTGTATACATAGGGATGCCAGTATAAGATTATACTGGAACATTTGGAAAGAGTTAGCATCAATTTTAGAAAAGAAGCATCTTCACCAAGGCAGAACCGCTCACAGCAGTAGCTATTTTGCAAACTGAAAGCATGACTGCATTGTGTTTCAGGCAGAATGGTTGCAGCCAATTGTCGGGTGGATTTCCTGAATGTGTAATTTTTAAATTCATACTGAAAAACTTTTATTAGACATTTAGAACAGATTTTCATAGATGTTTAGACTTTTAAATGCTGCCACGCCTTTCAAAACAATGGATGAAACTCGTTCATTCCCAATGACGGAGTAACTGCACAAGGCAAGCCCGCCCACATCTCTGAGATCAAGATTCTCGTCTCTTTAATGTTCCTCTGACGTATTTTTCCATCCATTAAAAATGTGCATTTAGTTGTAGAGAATTTCATTATAATTCACACAACTTGTTTTAACTAGACGGCTGTCAGATTACTTATGCTTCATTTAAGAATTTGGCTGAATATCTGTGAATATGCAATACACAGAATTTTCTAAAACTCAAAACACAGCTAGGATATTTCTAGATTCATTTTATTTTATATATTTCTCTATTTGTTATTTTAATTTTTTCCCATTGTACTGTATTGTGTGTTTTCCTGTAAGCATCCTAGCACCTGGTAACTAGGGAGACCACAGATAACTGAATAAACAGAAAATATCACATCTGATCTACAAATAGATTTTTAAAACTCTAAAATGTACCTCACGGGGTGAAAAAGTTGAAGGGATTAAGAAATACAGATTGGCAGTCACAAAACAATCATGGGTATGTAAAGTACAGCAGAGGGAATATAGTCAATACTATGGTAATAACTATGTATAGTGCCAGGTGGGTACTAGACTAGTCAGGGGGATCACTTCTTAAATTATGTAAATGTCTAACCACTCTGCTGTACACCTGAAACTAATATAATATTGAATGTCAACTATAACCGAAAAATGAAAAAATAAAATGGACCTCATAGAATCATTTCTTCTTGATTCTATGAATTGGCAATGATTTCTAAAGCCTTCCCCATCCTGGGGGCCTGGAGGGACCCTGACTAGAGCCCAAGTGACAACTCAGACAAAAAGCAACAAGCCTTCAGAACCCAGCAGTTTTTTGTTTTTTTTTTAATGCCTGAGGACTGCTGAAATAGACTAGTGTAACAAAACTGCTTAATAAATGATAGTTACTATGACAATCATTACCATTCTTATCATTATCACCCTGGACAACCCACTGTCTCCCTAGACAGACAGAAGAGGCTCCTGGAATAGAAGTTCAAGAGGCAAAGCCAGGAGTAGAGAGTGGGTTGAGGCAGCACCCAGAACAAAAAGACAGGTGATCCAGAGAAGGAATTCCCGAGAAGGGATTTCAGAGTCACATACAAACACATTACCAAGTTCTACTCCATCTCCC
Organism: Rhinolophus hipposideros; assembly: GCF_964194185.1. Lineage (NCBI taxonomy): Eukaryota > Metazoa > Chordata > Mammalia > Chiroptera > Rhinolophidae > Rhinolophus > Rhinolophus hipposideros. Next base: position 6,716,909 of record NC_138054.1, on the reverse strand, counting down.
TAGCGAACTCCCATTCGTTCTTCAACCTTAGGCTAAACAGACTTCCTCAGGAGGTCTTCCTTCTGTGACCTTATTGAATTAGGATAAATTCCCTTTCTAACACTTCCACAAAACTGTGTATAATCCCCTTTGTTATGTGCAGGCACTCACTCAAAAATATTTACTGAGCCTTTTCTATGTGCCAGGCACTACTCTAGGTAATCTGACTACAGCGTGAACAAAACCCTGCTACTTTCCTCAGAGTTCCGAGATCAGTTAATGAGCTCCCCTTCACCCAGCAACCCAGAAGCTGAGTGATTGTTCCCTCCCACACTCTTCACATTAATTGAGTCACTGGCCTTGCTGATTTTGACCTCTGGATTCTCTCTTGAATTAGCTTCTCTCCATCCCAACCACCACCGCCTAGCACAGCTGTCTGTCCTCTCCCTGGGAACTATTCCCACAGCCTCCAATCCAAACTCTCTCCAACCTACACACCTCCAACTGGAGCTCCTAGAAGGAAAATCGGATCATAATGTTCTCATATCAAATGTGCCTAGGGTTTCCCCAACGTGTCTGTGATTCAATGCTGGAGGTGTTCCTTGGTTCCTACATTCTCCCACATGCACCCTGAATTTCTGCTATATTGAACTATTTACAGTTCCCCACATATGTTTTATGCCTACCAGTGACACTTATCATGATTCCTGGCACTTATGACATGATTAATACATATGTGTTGATTAAAAGAATGAACAGATGAAGGTATCACATTTGTACACTTACTAGGCCTTCTCTTTGAATTGTCCTTTATCTCCAGTTGTCAATGTCTTCATGCCATTTGTATCCCAAATGCCTAACACAGCATCTGTAGCCTAAGAAATGCTAAATGATGTCTGCAGAGTAAATGGAGGGACATTTGATTGCTGGACAAATCATCTCCCTTTGTGTAGGACACAAAGTGGAATACAAGCAGAGAGCAGTAATTTTATCTTTCATGAGGAATCCCAAAAGCCTTTGCTGGTTTCCTTCAGGAACATGCACTATGTAGGTCTGGAGAGGTGAAATCAGAATAACCTCTTAGAACAGCCCTGGGGTGGAGACATGACCTTCTTGTCTCATTTTGCTTTTAATTCAGCGGATATTGATTGAGGTACAGTAAAGGTGGCACCACATAATGGAAATAGAATTGCCCTGGGAGTCAGAGGACCTGAAGTAAATTCTAGCACTAACTTTACCTCTAATTAGCTGTATGACCTGGATCCGGCTGTATCGGAAGCCAGCCCACCCCACGGACCACCTATACGTGTACGCCATTGGAATCCCTTTTTCTCCTTTGGCTGGGTTTCTGACTCTTGAAACTAGGAGTGCTGACTAATATCCCATTCTTATTGTCTCTTGTGGTTGAATTACTGTGTGGGTAAGCCAAAAAAATAAAAAATAAAAATCCATGGATAAAGCATATTTAGATTACGGCAAAGCACTTGGCTTAAGTCTCTTAAGATATCCTTGTGAAAGAGAAAAGAGGGCTCAATCGTTCACTTAGATGAATCTGAAACTTGTTGAACCAATATATGCAAAATGTTCTGATTAAGGGATATGCATGGAAAGAGGTCTCTCGTGTCGTTTCACGAACACTGAATTGCCCCTGTCCTATTTAAGGTTCTCAGCAGGCACGTGGAGGCATGAGAGGCATGCTTAGCGGACTTCTAGGCCTCTCACAGCTGGAAGAAATAGTTAATATAATAGATGTACTAGTCAGGATTCAACCGCCTGAAGAGGCCCGAGAGGGTGAGTTTAATAAGGAAGACAGAGAAAGACCCACTTAGGGACACAGGCCTCTGAAACGACCCTGATCTTCAGCTTCCCCCGAAATACATTTGGAGATAAAACCTAGCCTAGGAAATGAGGCGCTTCTGTTTTTTCTTTAGCTTTTATGGCTTATAAATAAGTTTCTTGTCTATGTAAGCACTTTTATTCTATTTTGTAGATAGGGTATTATTTCTTAATAACTTAATTTCTTAGTTATTTGAGAAAGTCGCCCATTTGTAATTAATTAGCGTTTTGATTATTGTGTGTTTAAGAGCCTTGAGGCCTTTAGGCATATGCACCTGAAAATTAAAATTTATTAATGGTAACATAATGAAATCAAAATGATTTTCTGTAATTTCATGACTTATATTTATTTGGAAAGTTATTTAAGTATAATTTATAGGTTATTTGTCAGCAGTACAACGCTTTTATTCTCCTCACGTTCATCTACAAGAAAATCTTAGGATTTCTTAAATCTCTTCCTTTGTGGAAAGTCTTCACCATGAAGACTTCTGATCGTCTTTCCTGTTAGCACCTCCGTCCTCTGCTGTTCCTCCTGTCTATTGGCTTTGCCCAGCTGTCTGGGCGGGCATGGGGGACGCCTTTACCTGCAGCCCCTGGACGCTGTGTCTTCAGAGGGAAAGGGACCTTCCGTCCTCTCTGGACTCAGGAGGGTACAAGGAACAACCACGCTCGATCCTCAGGCCCACACCGGCCCAGGTGAGAAGAGGGAGCGGGACTCATACTGGGTTCCAGCCCCAAACACGCCTGTCAGAAAAGCTGTCACAGGTAGAGGGGCTCCTGGATATGTGCCGGCCATTACTAAAGAGTAGCTCACTTTTTATCTGGAGATTATTTCTGTGAGTTCAGCTCCCTTAGCACTGAATCTCCAAAAGAACCTGAGGGTGGTGGCAGGGCTCCAGAAAGAAGCTCACAACCCATTTCACTCCATGTGGGCAAGTTCACGGCTTTGGCTCACCATCCATACATTCATTTACTCTTCCAGCAAATCCTGATGAATGTGCTAGGCTCTCTTCTAGGCATAGGGATTAAAAAGATGAGTGAGACGCAGGCTCTGCACTCAAACAGCTAAAAGTCCTTCGATTTCTTCAGCGAACGCTACATGTCTACAAAGTGCGAGGCCCACGCGCATTGCTTTGGGGGACTTCAGGAACTAAAAGACGACGAGGGAAGACAAGCTACACTGCGGTGATGGAAAGGTTCAGAGAAAGTGCTCTTTGAAATCTAAACAAGGAGACACTGCTTTAGCTCCATGGCTGAGAGGGTTGCAGAGCAGGAAGCAGGACAGGGTAGAATCACACCAGAAGAAGGCAAAGGGGCCAAGTGGAATCACCCTCAGTGAGGCCGGGACACATCTGCCACGCTTGCAAACAGAGCAGTAACGTTTCCCTCATTAGATAAGCACAGAATCACTGAATTTAAACAAAATAACAAAATGAGGCACAATCTTTGTTTGAAAACAAAGGGAGGGGAGAAAAACCCAACCAGCCTATACTTTTCTCCCCTGTAAAGCACTTATGGTTCCTGCCTGTCCTGGTCGTCTATCAGAAGATAATCTCTGTACTCCCCAATCCAACACTGGCAAGTCTCACAAAAAACTAAAATTACAAGGAACACCACCAGACTGAGTGCCACGTTAAATAACAAAATTGGGAGACATAATGTATTTTAAGTGAAAGGAATATAAACCAGGAACTATGTATATATATAAACACATACAGGAATATACATATGTTATGTGTTGGTATATATAGATATTGTATTGTGGATAACGCTCTTCCCAGTAACCTGTTTTTTTAAAAAAGAAAAAAAAAAAACAGTACACCACAGCAGGTACCCACATAAAGAAACCGCCCACTTGCGAGAACAGTCCCGATGTCCTGCCTACCCTCCTTATGGCCCACAAGCCCCAAATCAGGCTGACGTATTACCCTCCCGACATCCCTTTCTCACTCCTCATCTGCCCCTTGCAAACGCCAGTCACTCAGGTATTATAAGGACCCCTGGCACTATCCTTAAGAACCCACTTTACCTGCACCTGCATACTACGAGTCGGTCCCTCATTTTCTGAGCTCCATCCAAGTTGTAAAAACCTGCCACAATCAGCTCATTTTGCTAATGTGCTCACTGAAATTTCTTCGTGACATTTTCATCAGCTCCATAACATAAGTTAGGAACCATCTATCAGAGGTGCAGCTGAGCAGTGGGTCCTCCCGGAGTTCCACGTAAGGAAGGCTGAAGTAGGAAGGACTGGGCAATGCTGGATGTTTGGTACCTCAGGAAGAAAGTGTTCAGAAGGATTTTGGTGGAGTTAAGCGAAATCTTGGTTACAGGGTTACCAGTCTATATGGAATGTCCCTAGGGCTAACAAGGTTTTTAAACCCCTTATCTCAGGGATTGGAAACTATGTTCTCTGGGCCTAGTCTAGCCATGCCCATTAACCTGGGTATCGTCTGGTTGCTTTCCCACTACAATGGCGGAGCTGAATAGTGACAAAGACCGGCTGGAGCCCAGCCCATAACGCTGAAAATGTTTACTGCCTGGCCCTTTACAGAAGAAAACGTTTGCTAATTCCGACCTCATATTTATCACTAAATACTGCCACTTGTTCCTCCAAAAGCTTCTCAAGTTAATAACACCTCCCTCCCCCGCCACCCCACCTCATCCCCAAATTTCCAATGACAGCATTGATTCAACCTATGTGCACTTCCTGCTTTGGGAGATTTTCCCTCTCCTACCTTCCTGCATATTGCTCCTGGCTGTTGCCTCTGATGGCCTGTTGAATCCTCTCAATCCTACATCCAAAGACTCACGTGCTCTTAAATGCCACTAAAGCCACCTTCCTAATTTTGCCTTTCAGGCCCCAGGTCACACAGATGTCTCCCTTCTGCCCGTGCCCCACTCAGCACTGCTCACACCCCCAAGCCGTCCTCCCCTGCCCCACAGGCTGCCCCAGCTCTGCGCCCGTTTCCTCCGTGGGACGTGCTCCTGGTCCACAGACTCCCCAGTGGCCACTCCACATTCTGTCCTCTTATTCAATTCGTGCCGCCAAGTTCTCACTCCCTCCCAGGCCCTCTATTGCTGAGTTACCTGCTCACCTTATAGATTCCAATGGTGGCAAAAAACAAATTAAGACAAAGACTACAAGACAAATACTGCTGAGAAGAAGTCATTTGGAGGATGAGTCTCTTAGATGTGGTTTTCAAAACGATACCAGATCTCCACGTGTGGGGAGAACTGGAGGCAGAGTCTGTCTCACTGCACCCTACACTTATGGTTTACAGTACATGCTGAACTGTTTTCAACGTTTTCACATTTTTGCCTTTTATCTCCTCAGTTTATAAGTCCCCATATGAGATATATATATTGCAGTGCTAGGTAATAAATAGAATTAAAAAAATACCTGATTGTGAGACCCAGAAGTATACCCTGCTTTAATAAAACCTAATGACTTCTTCACTTTCCATATCTGCATATGAAAAACCAGAGAGAGCTCTTAATCACTTGCTGTGAATTTGGGAACACAAAGGCAGTTCCTTCAAAGGGGCATAGTCCGTCCTGCCTCAGCTACCCATCTGGATGCTCAGGTCTCTAAGAGGCCGAATGTTTATAAACGCTCTGTTCTGGGAACAACCGCGTTGTCCACACAATACCAAAACCTTGCTTAAACCCTTAAAACCCTAAGAGAGAAAGGCTAGAAAATGATCTTCCCTGCTTTCTGCTTTTTCTTCGTTCCTCTGCTCTCTGCTTGGTCTTCTCTCTATGTGCCACCATGATGTGCCAGCATGGCCCATTATCTGACCTATTGTCGCAGAGATCACTGGCTGCCAGGCTGGGCCACTGGAATATGATCGTGATTGTAAAAGTAAGCTCCAGTTATAATTTCTGCCTCTCTTGAAAGGTACTGATATTTTCTTAAAACCTTTGCAAGCCCCCAGTCTTCTACCCCAACCCACCAATTACTCCCTCTTGCCTGGGAACTTTCACTTCAAACTGCTTTTTCAAACGAGATATCTCTTTTTTTCAAAAGAGATAAAAAGGAAGATGCTTCTAACTCATTTTCAGCCATGTAAGTCAAAAGGAGCTAAACATCAGCCTTGAAAAAAAGAACAGAGCTTCTTTTTTATGAATTGGTACAACATACTATGTAGGAAATGATACCGTAAACCTCAAATGAGACTGAACGTAAACACTTCAGTTGTGAGTTCAGTTCCTAAGTCAGTGGAGCCAGCATGACCAGCCTTGACACCAGGAAGGACGGTCTGGCATGGCAGAGACCAGTACCCACTACTGCCAACCACACTGACAGGTGATGGGGGCCATCGATTCTTGGCTGCCGCGTTCTGAAACCTACGTTATGTCTTTGAAACGTTGAGAGTGCTGTATTCACAGAGAAGGTAGGTGGCAGAGAAAGGTTGGAGAGGTCAGGTGTCTGTGTGACTCAGTTTTTAGAAAGATCTGAAACTATAAACCGCACCGCCTGTGCACTCAAGTGTGCAAAACTGGAAAAAAGGAATTCTGGCCTAAAAAATCACAGCCATTTACTCTAGACACACACCCAGGAAAGAGGGGCAGTCTTTAAATACACAGCTTTGTAGCCTCTCTCTGCAGAAAACTCTGGGTTGCCAAGAGCAACACCAAAGAAACACCAAAAATTTATCATTATAATCAGATTTCCCCTATCTTATTGTTCATGAACTTTCAGTGATTTTTTCATTTAGCTGTTTTCATAGATGCCTAAATGACCAACCACTGCAACACATGGCTTTTCTCACCTGTAGCCACACCTATCAGCTAAATCTGATCTGCACCCCCCCACCCCCAAAAGCAGATCCTTCCCATTTCCAAAACATCATTAGTAATGTTCTCAACGGGGATGAATAGTTTTGGCCTGCATTTGGAAATGCTCGTCTTCAGCAGCCTGATACCTTAGAAGTGTTCAGGCAGTGGTGGGAGGTGCTAGAGACCAACCAGGGGAGTGTATTTACTGATCCCAACCGAAACACGGGGAGGGTGCTCGCAGAATCATAAACAAAACCCAGCATGGCTGTTAAGACAGGTGGCACATTGGGGACGGCTGAATTGGCTGCCCCTCAGGCTTTCCCAGGCCCACGCGCCCTACCTGACCATCTGAATGCTGGGATGCATTACTCTCGAGAGTTTAGGTTCAGGTTTTAGTTCAGACTTGTGGTGCGGTGCCTTCCTTTCTGCTGGCCTTGTGTTTCTACCTGCAGAGAAATTTCTAGTAGAGTAACTCTTCTGAACTCTCACACTGCCCATCACTGAACACCTGTTGAAGGAGTAAGTTTCCTGACTGGTCCATATTTCTGGATGGGATGCAGCTAATCTATTCAAAGACCTCAAACAGCAGGAATCTGTTTTTTTTCCTAAGCTTCCACCAGAGCCAGATGAGAGACTATGTCTGTTATGCTAGGCCCAACTTTCCCTTCGGTGGGCTGGAGAGGAGGGCCAGAGGTGCAGGAAGGAAGTGATTGAGGGTCCTCTTGGGTGGAGATGTAAAGCCAGATTGTCCAATCAGCTTAGGAAAAATCAAGTTGACATTCTGTTTCCTCTGTGTTCTTTGATGTCTTATTCTTAACTTGCTTTAAACTCAGGATGATAAGACATGACTCTTCTGGTTGCAATTGATAACAATTAAACTTGAATTTACAACAGGAAAAGGGCAATTTACCATAAAAATGTTTAGGTGACTGTGGAACCTAAGGAGAGCCTCAGGAAAAACTTCACCCAAGAAATTAAATGTCATCCTGCCTCTCATCCTGTATCTGCTTTCTTCTTTTAATGTCTGCTGACTCTCAAGTCCAAAGCACGAGACATATGGCTACCAAATGCTCCCTAGCTTCACATCCTACAGCTTCAGGCACTGAAAAGAGACTGCACTATTTGTTGTCTTAAATCCAAAATTCTTGGACAAAATGTGTTACCGCCTCAGTCTGGGTCAGGGGACCACACCTGCCAACTGTCCAGGATGCAGTGGATCTAATCAGTTGTGGAAGGGGGTGGGTGGGGGCGAAATAGCTGAGGCCCAACATGACTGAGCACCAAGTGGGATGGGTGAAGGAACTCCTGAGGGAATGAGTTTCTCAAGTATCAAACCCTTTACAACCTCACCTGGTCATTTTGAATGCCACCATTTTTCAATCCTAAAGACTCACCACAGCTATTAATGAATAAAATATCTATATAATTTATCATTCAAACCAAGATAATTTTGAGAGTGAAAACAGGTGTGACTAATAATTATTTTTTGAAATATTCACTTATTGACAAACCTATCTTCTTATATTAAAGGACCTATACAATCATTTTATTCAGAAACTATTTCTAAAAACAAAATTATTTCCAAAAAAAAAGTCCGTGTATATTAAAGCAAAATAGAAAAACTTCTTTAATATTAATTTTATAAACCTTTAAAAGTAATATAATCAACGATTTTCTAAATTTAGTTAACAGTGTTCTTTTTTAAAAAACGCTGTACTCCACAAAAATTTTAATAGATTATTGTAGCAAAACTAAATAATTTTTCCACAAATGTTGAATTTTGGATTGGATTTACAACCACAAGTACAATAACGTCAGATGTGCTTACTTTGACAGAATAAACCTCCAAAAGCTTTCCTTTGATCTTATAAATTGGATGAGGGGAAAAAAGACAACTAAAAACTGTTGGGAATTAATTTAATTTACTACTTGAAGTGTCTGAGATGACACTGATATAAAATTGGCATGCTCACATAACTGTAAAGTTCTCTTGCTAACGAAGCCAAGCTATTAACAGCCACAACTACAGTTTTTACATGTGTATAAAGAAAACTTGAATTCCAAAATGAGTGAAATTAACTTAGAATAGTTATTTGATCTAAATGAAAAGCCATTCTTCAAAAAACAATATGTAAAAATGCTGCATGTGTGAAACACTCATATTTGGAATTTTTAGGACAGTTTCCAATGCTTCCAGATTTTTCTTTGGGTTTTCTTAGGGTCAGTGATCTTGTTATGGCCTCATGGGAATGGTCAACATTGACAGGTTACACATTCAATATCAAGGTCCTTGAAAAATGGAAACCTGGCAATTCATTTTCCCTTAAAATGGCACTTTTTTGAGGAGGAAGCATAATTGTTATCAAAGGGTTTACTGAAAATTCTTTTTAGATTACTGAAAAGTAAAATACCTTCAGACTTACACACTACACCATGTGCCAAACCGCTGTAGCAAGGGCGTGCGTAGATAACACTACTCTCTGTATCTATGGGCTTCACTGCAGAACTGCTCGGCCTTTTTGCTGCACATATTTCACCTGTAACCTGTTACAGTTCTCACTGTTCAAGCTGGCGGAAGGTCGTGACTCACACGTCCTGGAAGCTGTGGAATGGGCCCGGGCATTGCTGGCTGGCAGAGGTAGCAGTACCCATGCTGGGCTGGGAGGAGCTAACTGCCCAGCCATCCGTCTCAGCGCAGTCTCTTTCACTGAGACCTGCATGCCATCCTTAAAAGGCGGAGATGGATAAGCTGCATCTTGAAAGGCTTGTGAACAGACAGGTAGGTTACTGCCGGTCAGATTCAGCTTTCACCGAGAACTCTGTTCACTGCACATGCACCTCACGTATGGCAGAGGCCCCAGTGCAGGGCCAGAAGTACAAAGCAGAGGTTCCCCAAGCCCATCCGGGCTTATATTAATGCAACCAGTAATGAGGGTACTTTATTTTCAAAATGAGAATTCAAGATAATATTCATTTAGAAGGTATGAAATGGAACAGTCCTAATCTAAGCAAATTGTGTGTGGGTCACCCCATCAGTTAATGACTGCTAAGAAAACAAAATTAAGACGGCTAAAAATCACTGAGTACTTACTATTAGGTTGGTGCAAAAGTGATTGCGGTTTTTGCAATTATTTCTAACTTTTTAAACCGCAATTACTTTTGCACCAACCTAATAACTATAAGGCATGTATGTGCTAAGAGCTTTGCAGGAATTACCTCTTTGATGCCCCAGTGAGCATATATGGAATAGGTGTTATTTCTTCAGCAGACTTATTTCCTCCTGAGGTACTTGTGGCATCACCCAAGTCTTTGAGGTTTTATCCAAGATTCAGACACCAAGGTGCGGGGTGGCAGGATTAACTGACACCACACACACGTGTTGGTTTAGCCTGCCTAACAGCCTGAACCCCTTCTTCTGATAAAGGAGCCCGATTTTCTTTGGGTGAACTCACCTTGTATATGTTAATTACCATGACCCCCAAAAAAGTGCAAAGCAAGACCAGTCATCTCTCTCTCAGGGATTTGGATCTTGAATGAATGTCACCAGGACAGAAAGTGCTTTATTTTAGGTCACTCCAGTGGTTCCACCTTACAGAGGCTGTCCTAGATACAGGAGCTGCCCTTGTTCCTACCTTGAGGGCTCACTGTTTGAGTCCACGCCAGTTCTGCAAATTACTCAGTGTCCTTTTAATACATTTGAACCCTTCCCCGCTTACATTTAAGTTAGCCAGAACTGGCGTCTATGGCTTACAATCAAATCACCCTAACTCCCTCAGAAATGAAATACAGGCCTGTGCTCTCCAGAGACTGTGCTCGTACCCACAGTAGCTGGTCTTGCCCTGAGGCACCACCTGGTGCCAGGCAGGCCTGCACTGGGCGCTGCTGTGATGGGCACACAGGAAGGAAACATCACAGACTCGCCTCAGGACACCTCCACCTGAAGCAGCTGGCTGGGCTCCATTCTCAAGCTTCAGCCGGCCTTGGTTTCCCCTCGGTTGTCCGGGAGAGATACTTTTCAATGTGTTATCTTCCTCCTCAGATCTTATTTAGTCTGTATTCTGCTTCAAGGAAATCACAGGCTGCTAAAAGCAGCCTCGAGAAAAGCAGCATTTCTATGAATACTTTCTCAGCCTCCTCGTCAGCCTCTTTCTCAAAGATGCTGAAAAAAATGCAGTTCCCAAGTGGCCAGAATTTCTCACTGTACCACACACACTTTTCCAAGCAGGAAAAAGTAGTTTCCTAGAGGAAAGGAGGGAGCAAAGGGCGGCACAGCTGAATAACAGAATTGGATCAGATACCCATTAGGCTTTTCACACGATGTCAAGTGGTAAAACTGCTGATGTGAAGAATCATGTGAAAACTGTATCTTCATGAAACAACACATTTGCAAAGGACACTGCCCCTAGAATTGCGACCTCAGCTTGGTTCAACTGGCATTCGCTTCTGCCAAAATTTCGGATGCCCCTTATAATCATTTATGCAGAGGGGACACAGAAGGCACTGATGAAGAAGGAAGCAATCACACAGAGAAAGTTGAAAGCCAACATGAAACTAATAGGAAATGCAGCCATTGCTACACCCAAAGTTTTGGTGACTACTGTTTGAGTCAGACTTCGTTTTTAAAAGTACAAGAGCAACATATGATTTCATCAAAGATATTCTGGCACACTGAACTGGACAAATGGCTTGGTACCAGTTTTCTATTTCTGCACGCAATAACATCACCAAAGCCAAAGGAAAGCAAACTGTGAGAAAATCTCCTGCAGTTTAAACTACAGCAAACTACTGAGAACTCTATGGGGAGCTTAGGGGAGCTGTGAATTTTCTAAACGCATAGAATTGAAAAGCAGCAATCCTTAGCTGTCAGTCCATTTGGGTCATTCATTCATCTATGGATGAGCATGTCGAGGCCCAGAGAGATGAAATGACTTGCTCCAAGGTCACAGACCCAGTAAGTGGTGGATCTGACATAAGAAATCAAGCCTTCTAATCCCAGGCTTCACCACTCTCCTGTTACCGCACTGCCCTGGTTTACATGGGTTAGGATTGAAGGACTCTCGAGTGCAGTCTTCATCTCATGAAGTCAAGAAGTGCCTGTACTTCCCTAATAAAAACCACCAGGGAAGTACTGTGCTATCTGACTTGCTTCACCTTTTCTATTCCCAAGATGCTTCAGTGTGAAGAAAGGTGTTTGCTTCAACCTCTCAGGTTACTTGGGGTTCACGTTGGCCAGAACCAGGGTGGTGGCCAGTGAAAAGTTGGGAGCAGCCATCATCAATGCACGCCTCTCCCAAAACTCCTTTAATAAAAAAAAGGCACCGCTTGCTTCAGTGGAAACGCCACTGCCACATTTAAATTTCTAGCATCCTGGTACATTTATGTTCCAAGTTCTCGCAATTTAATTGAGAAGCTCCTCTACCTAACTAAACAATCTTAACCTTATCATTATGCTGCAATCCTACTGTGAAAAGACAGAGATTAGACCTGAAAAGTGACGATGAGCAGGTGGCAGAGTGAGAGCTGCTTTGAGGAGTGAGCTGCAGGCAAGACAAGCTAGCTTTACTCTTGTGGAAACTGAAAATGAAAAACACAGGCTCAGAAGTCTAATCCAACCATCAAACTGGACAGTGTCTACTGGTGTGGGTGTGTCACTGCTCAGGGACACAGAGGTAAAGAGATTCCTCCCTCAACAATCTAAAATCTAAAGGGGAAACACAAAAGTCCAAAGATCTCAACGCCCTTCGCTTTCTCAGAAGTATAATAAAATAAGCTCCGTCAGAAGCCCTGCTGTCAACCAGTTCACTTGGCGGGTCTGATTTCTACCCTGGCGTTTCCTCTCCCTGTTGGCCCTCTCGAGCAAGACCTGAAAAGTGAAATAGCCCAAAGCCTGATGACGAGGACAAGAGCAAAGAAAGAAAGAGCCTAAAATCTCTGCCACCCAAACAAACATGTCTTCTAAGACAACTAGAACCAACTATTTTATTATCAGAGGAGGTTGTAGTCCCAATTTAGAACTCTAAAAAGTGAACAAGAAAAAATAAGAATCATTTCTTATCCTTTAAGGTTTGTCCTCAACCCCATGCAGTGAAACTACAAGAAGTATCAAATTGCCTAACTCAACAAATATTTAAGTCCTAAACACTTCCGGAGAGAACCCCATATGCCCTGGGGTCCCCAGCACAGTAGCGAAAGCAGATATGTTTGGAGAGATTTTCATCTCTCTCAAAACTGGCTCTAGAGCTTTATAATTAGCCACACGATCCCTAAGTTAGAGCAGTTTGGGGAAAAGGGACTGAAAACTCTCTGTTTATTCACAATGAACTATAATGTAAAACACTTAATTGGCTTCAGATGCTCTTGTTCCCATTACAATGAAAGGTTAATGAATTACTTATTTGGACTAGAGGAGAATGAATACAGGGATTACATTTTTAAAGCAGACATTTTTCTAAAATTCTACTTAAAAGGAAACCAAGAGTAATAAAGCTACCCACATCTAGAGCTCTTGAGCAGAATAACGGCGAGGAAAACATTTAAAATATATTTAGGAAACTGCAAAAACCTTGAATGACACACCTGCCATTCATTTTCAGTGTTAATGCCTTCCTTACCACGCTAACAGTTAATATAGGCTTTTTAGTAAAGGTGTGAAATCAAGTTTGATGAAACATTTTGATTTCTATTATTAGGAAAGGAACACAATGTTCCTTTGAGTCACTTTTCTCATATTTAATCCATGACAATCATTTAAGATACTGTTTAGTTGGTCCTTCGTTTTGCATTAAGAATTTCACTCTCAACGGGACTGGCAAAAGGACCCACTATTTAGAACTGCTCAAAACTCAGCATGCCTGCAATGATGCTGACTCCTAGCCCGTCCCAACATTTTGACTTCGTCTGCATACACCAGTTTCTCTGGGACTCTGGGAAAAGGTATCATACATTTAGACTTCGTCATTTCTCACATGGATTCGGCCATTTCAAATAACATTATCATTTTTATATTAAAATAACCATTATATTTACTGTTATGCTATATAACAATGATAATGACACTGCCATTCTTATTACAGGAATTGGGAAGTTTTCAAAATCTTCACACACAACAATTCGGTGAATACTCAACTCAGTACCATCCTATAAGGGAGGTATTCTTAGTCTCATATTTCCATCAAACACTGTTCAGTCACGGGATTAGTTTATTCAATCCTGTTATTGACTAAATCAGGCACTCCTCCATTCATGTTGGAGGTACCTCAAAATGTGACTGTATTTGGAAAGAGGGTCTTGAAAAAGCTAATCTGATAAACTGAGGCCAGTGAGGTAGACCCAAATCACAAATCCAGTGATCTTATAAAATGAGATTAGGACTCAGGGGGAACACTATATAAAGACACAGGGAGAAGGGGGCCCTCTACAAGCCCAGGAGAGAGTCCTCAGGGGAAAACAACCCTGCCAGCAACTTGATCTTGGACTTCCAGCGTCCGGAACAGTGAGGAAACAAATTTGATGTTTAAGCCACCCAGTGTGTGGGACCCGGTTACAGCAGCCCTAGCAGACTAATATACCCCCTAGCTCCTGTATGTGGTACACAGATCTCCAAAACTTTTAGGTGAAGCAAATTCACTAACTTCCCAAAACACTTCTTACTTTGCTGAAAAGGTAATTCGGAATGCCAAACATCTCATAAGGTCTCACTATTAATAATCTGAGACTGACGCCTGTAAGACCAACACCCGAGTTACCTAAAAACATCTCAGCGACACATGACCCACTTGAGCAACTGCTACAAAGGAATGCCACGTGTATGCTCTGCTACAGAACAACCAGAAAAACATGCAACAGATTCAGAAACTGAACATTAAGCAGAGTGAAATTAACAACACCATCTCAACAAAAGAAAAAAAAAAGAAATACATAGTTTGATGTGGTGTGGCCAAAGTCATTGGAAAAACATCAGCAGAGGAATAAGTTGGTGAGGGAGTGAGATCATAGTGGAAAACCAGGTCATAGTAATTTGGGAGCGGAGGTCACTGACGATTTAACAAAATGAGTTTTCTCCCATTTGCAGAAAGGAATGTAAAGAACTGAACATTAGGTCAAAAAAAAAATGTTTTGCCAAATTTAAGAACAAAACTTTTATACTTGCAGGAAAGTCATGACCCGAACCACAGAAGTCTTCATGCTATATATACATATCATTGTGCTAAGTTAAGTAAATAAACAAATCAATACAGGACATGCTGTCAATGAAAGAGCTATTCTGGTAGCTTCCAAATATGGCAAAAGAAGTCCAATGAATAAACTCCTTCTTTATATGTATTTTCACATGATTCCAGTTGATATATCATTAAACGAGAAAACTGTTTCTCGTTCTTTCCTCCTTTTCTGTATTTTTGAGGCTATTTTACTGCCCTATAGTATCCACTTGAAACTAGACAGGAAATCAAAAGGGTGAAATTATAGACAAAACAGGAAAGTTAGAAGAGACTCTAGCGGTCATCTCTTTCAACTGTTTATCTGAAAATCTACTAGCGATTCTCGTGATTTAAAAAAGCTACTCGAGAATGAGCACGAGGCAGTTGGCTACAGCTCTGCTTAAGTCGCTTATCCAAGCAACCCCCGGCTCCTCCTCCCACATGGAAGTGGCCAGTGGTTTCAGTACTGAATCCATCCTATGCCCAGCCTATCCCAACCTGGAGGTATAACAAGAGCCTAACTTTAGAATGCACTGATTAAAGTCAAAATACTACGTACAATCTGAATGTTTAAAAGGTTCTCATTTCATTCATCATTTCATTCATTTATGAAACACTCGCTGAGTGTTTTAAATGTGCCAGGCACAGATTGAGGCAATAAAGATGTAATGATGAAAAGAACGACATATCCCCTGCCCTTGCAGAGCTGAAAGTCAAATTTCTGAAAAACAGTAGTGTGAGAGTTTAAGAAAAAGTGTTCTCCAATGCTGGAGGTATCACACTGCCTGACTGTAGCTTGTACTCCAGGGCAACAATAATCCAAACAGCATGGTATTGGCAGAAAAACAGACACGCAGACCAATGGAATAGAACCGAGAACTGAGAAATAAAACCACATAAACATGGACAGATCATTTTTGACAAAGAAGCAAAAACCACACAATGGAGAAAAGACAGCCTCTTCAATAAATGGTGCTGGCAGAATTGAAAGGCCAAAGGAATGAAACTGTATTGCTATCTGTCACCATGTACCAAAATTAATTCAAAATGGATCAAAGACTTAAGCATAAGACCTGACACAATAAACTGCATAGAAACATAGGTACTAAACTTATGGACCTTGGGTT
This sequence comes from Rhinolophus hipposideros, assembly GCF_964194185.1. NCBI lineage: Eukaryota > Metazoa > Chordata > Mammalia > Chiroptera > Rhinolophidae > Rhinolophus > Rhinolophus hipposideros. The sequence continues at coordinate 6,700,990 of NC_138054.1, read as the reverse complement.
CAAAGAGCATTTTATGAATTTGACTCCAAAGGCAAGGGAAGTAAAAGCTAAAATAAATGAATGGGACTATATCAAACTTAAAAGCTTCTGCACAGCAAAAGAAACCATCGACAAACTAAAGAGGCAACAAACTGAATGGGAAAAGATTTTTGCAAACAGTGCTGCAGATAAGGGGCTAATATCCAAAATATACAAGGAACTTATGCAACTCAACAACAACAAAAAAAACAATCCAATTGAAAAATGGGCAGAGGACCTGGAGAGACATTTCTCCAAAGAGGACACACAAATGGCAAACAGACATATGAAAAAATGCTCAACATCACTAATCATCAGAGAAATGCAAATAAAAACCACAGTGAGATATCACCTCACCCCAGTCAGAATGGCCATCATCATCAAGACAAATAGTAACAAGTGTTGGAGAGGCTGTGGAGAAAAAGGAACCCTCATACTCTGTTGGTGGGAATGCAGACTGGTGCAGCTGTTATGGAAGGCAGTGTGGAGGTTCCTCAAAAACTTACGAATAGAATTACCATATGACCCAGCAATCCCTCTCCTGGGTATCTACCCAAAAAATCTGAAATCATTTATCCATAAAGACACGTGTGCTCCAATGTTCAGTGCAGCTTTAATTACGGTGGCCAAGACATGGAAACAACCAAAATGTCCTTCGATAGATGAATGGATAAAGAAGTTGTGGTATATATACACAATGGAATACTATTCGGCAGTAAGAAAAGATGATATAGGAACATTTGTGACAACATGGATGGATCTTGAGAGTATAATGCTAAGCAAAATAAGTCAGACAGAAAAAGCAGAGAACCCTATGATTTCACTGATATGTGATATATAAACCAAAAACAACAAAAGAACAAGACAAACAAATGAGAAACAAAAACTCATAGACACAGACAATATTTTAGTGGTTACCAGAGGGTAAGTGGAGAGGGGGGTGGTAGATGAGGGTAAAGAGGATCAAATATATGGTGATGGAAGGAGAACTGACTCTGGGTGGTGAACACACAATGGGATTTATAGATGATGTAATACAGAATTGTACACCTGAAATCTATGTAACTTTACTAATAATTGTCACCCCAATAAACTAATTAAAAAAAAAAAGAAAAAAAAGAAAAAGTGTTCTGGAAGGTTAGGGCTGCCAGCTCAGATAAGGCCTACCGTGCTTCCCCAAAAATAAGACCTAGACGGACAATCAGCTCTAACGCGTCTTATGGAGCAAAAATTAATATAAGACCCAGTTTATTTTACTGTAAGACAGGGTGTAATACAATATTATACAATACAATACAATATAATACCGAGTCTTCTATTAATTTTTGCTCCAAAAGACACAGTAGAGCTGACTGTCCGGCGACGTCTTATTTTCCGGGAAACAGGGTAACTAAGACTGCTGTAATACAGCAACAGAATCACCAGTCTAGTCCTTGCAATTCTTATCAGCTCTGTACTCCGAGCAGCCAGTCAGTGAGGGCTGATACACTAGTTGTAATCTATTTATTATTCCTGCTTAGAGCATGAGAATTTAAATAAAAATCTCTCTCAGGTGCCAGAGCGTTCTGTGTAAGTTTCTGCACTTGATGACTTTACCAGGGAAGATAATTCGTGTGGACGAAGCCTATCATGAGCAGCATAAACTACTACCTTAGTGTTACTGGCTTAATTTTGGATAAAACTTAACAGGTGATCTTCTGACTCAAAAAAAAAAAAAGGAATAACTAACCCAAAGGCTTAAGGGTTTATGTTCCATTAGGAACCCTTTACCCTGACGAGAAGGCTTCCATTTCCTCTTCCTACCTCCAGTTTCTTTTTTTGCACCTTTTCCTGTTTCTATTAGACTCAACCCCAGAAGCATCGGCAGAACAGAGGCAGTGTTCACATTTCCAATTCACTTTTAATTATAGAAAACAGTTGGCAAAATATCAAAGCCCCATGTACAATTTCTTCTGGTTCCACTGAGAACCCAAACTTACCAAGAGAGAGAATAACAGAGAAAAATAATGAAGTTAGAGAACTATGACAATGCAAAAAAGGAAAAATGAAACACAGACAGAAAAATGATGACAAATTAACATCTTCCAGCTGGCATACTACCTTGAATCGAAAGCTAAAAATGAGCTTTCTAATTGAAGGCGGCTGCAATTTTTACCGTTCTTAACCTGAGTCACACTTTTGACCTTTGAAGTTTCTATAGATGACAAAATATTTTATTACTTGAGAGGGCAACAAATGAAGGTGATGAGAGAGAGGCAGGGAAAACAAGGTTCTCCACCCCTGCCAACCTTTGTCACCAAAATGCATAACCTCTCACAGCTAGTCATTTTAAGAAATATGTTCTGAAGAGAAGAGCAATTCCCCCTTAAATGGCTCAACATGTTCATTTAAAGGGGTCAAAAAGAAGGAAAAGATTAACTTGAATTATAAGGAGGCATGTAATAGAGTTATTCTCCATTGCTGTTTCCTCCCCTAATTTTCTTTTGACATTTTAGACCATTAAGGTACCATGAATACTTTAGCTTTACAGGGAACAGGGAGAGGGGACAGAAAAAGGAAAACAATATAACCTCTCAGTACAGACTATGTTTGAAATTTCATTCATCAAACGTGGGAACTCAGGTAGGCAATATGGTAAAGGAGACACTGGGAAAGTAAAGAAAGACAAAATGCAACAGGTACTACAGAGGGGGAACACCTGAAGTCGAAAGGAAGGTAGTGGGAAGAAAGAGAAGAGGATTAGCAGGCATGAACCTAATCAGTGGTTTGCCCATCCACTGGAGGACCACCCTCCCAAACATGAAAGAAGTCTCTACAGGGCAAACCAAACCACTTTGCTCTTATTAGGAATGAGAAGACACAAAGGGAGGTAGATCAGGCCAAGGACAAAGAAATGCAGCAGAGGTGTCAATGTGTGAAGTTGGCTTAGAAGTGGAGGCAGTGTGGAAAGCCAGAGAACACATACAGGAACCTCAGGCAGGCTTTTTGAACTTTCTGACCCTCATCTGTAAAGTTAAGAATCGCTGGACTGTATGATCAACAAGGTTTCTCAGTCATTTAAAAATGTTATGATTCTAAAATCTAGGTTCTAAAACCAATTCTGACTGAAAAAGTACCAAAACAAGCAATGCAAGGAGAAAAACAAGCAATGCAAAAAGTAGTGAAGTGCCTCCAACAATGGACCAAGCTCAACTTCTGACGTGGGTTACCATTAATGGCTGCCCATGCCTAGATATTCTTGACACTCTTACTGTCATCGTTACTGATGGTTCTGCCCACTGTATCTTCAAATTAAAATAGAGTTTTCATAATATAGAGGGATAAGTCATTTACGCCACAAAGTAAAAGCAAGTAACAGCAAAATATTTGTATAACATTTTCTACTTTATAAAGTAATTAAATTATCATTACATCTCTAGTGCTATATAACAAAAATGTTGGTAATTTTTTCAATGTAAGAGATAGTCATCCTAAGTGCTTTCTGTTCACTATGTCTTTTAATCCTTGTCATGCAGGGTGTCAGGCGGGGTCTCTGCTCCCGCTCCCCACATAAGAACGCAGGACACGGTGAGGCCAAAAAGGAACGCCCATGGAGCCATAGGTAGGGGAGTCATACTACTATATTCTCGCCGGCGGCTGGGTTGGAGACACAGGAAGCAGGAGCCACACTGTTCGCAACCCTCACTGCACTGCTTGCAGGCTCAGCCCCCACCTTCTTGCTAGCCCTCATTTTTTCTGCTAGCGTAGCCACGGCAGTTATATTAGTGGCCAATGGCTCACTGGTTACAGCTGACGGCCAACTAGCCACAGCTGATGGCCATCCAGTCACAGTTGATGGCTATGTACTACCTGAGCCAGCACCTTTCCACATGAGGCTGAGAGCCTGGAAACTGCACTCCTGGCTCTGTCCCCACAATCCTCAAAACAACAAAATATATAAGTAATATTATTACCCACACTATACAGACGAGGAAACTGAGGCTAAGAGACATTAAGTGACCTATCCAAGTTTGTAGAGCGAGTCAGCAATACACATAAGAGTCAGACCCCCCCCCCCCCGAGTCCGGGCTTGGGAGTCCTGGTGGAGACATAAGGTCACTAAGAGGGACGATGAGCTTAACTGCCCGTCCTCTCACAGGTCAGTCTACTGCAGTCCTGCTCTAGCCACACAACAAAAAGTGGTTATTCTATCAAGATTTTGTCAGAGCCTTCATTCATTTAAAAAAGTAGTATTTAAACATTGTTCTGTATTGAGCACTATGCTAAAAGGTATGATGATCCCTACTTTCAAGAGTACTAAAATCTTACTGAGATTTTACTAAAATCTTACTGAGATGAGGAACAAATGGGAATGAAAGCAACTATCTAATAGTTAAATAACAAGAGTGATACGTGGCTCACCCCTAAATGACAGAATCCGGGCTCAGAGGAGAGAAAGACCACGGAGAGGAAGCTGTAAGTGGTTCTGTGGACCACTGAGACCACGCTGACAGGAGAAGAGACACAAGCACTGGACCTTCCACACAGGCACACGGTTACAGTTGAAACCCTTACAGGGGTGGTGACAGCACAGGAGTGTGGTCTGCGGAAGGCAGCGGAGTGCCACCGGGCTGTAGTCGCTAAGCAAATTACATAGGCAGAGGTTGCAGGGACAAACAACAAATTGGTTTAACAACACAGAATTTATCAAGATAGAATAAAGTATCTTCCTAGGCTACATTAACTTAGGCTCCAATTATATAACACAGGCATTGAAACAATGAAATTACTATAGTCCTAGATGCACTTGATAATCACTAAAAAAGAAGCAAATGCACTAATAAAGTTAACATAAATATGCTGGGTCAATGCTAAGATAAAGAAAAGAGTCACAAGTTACAAAAACAAAATAGAACAATATCAGATACCATCCTCTCCCTCTAAAATCTGCCATTTGTTATTCTTACAGCAGCCACCCACCAGTAACGACGGACAAGCACACAGAAACTGTGTGAACTTTAGTTACAAAGATTCCTCTGTGTACGGTCTGACCTGCATACTCTGGAATGTGCTCTCCTCCCCTGGCCATGGGGTGAACTCCTGGCCCTTCAGAACTCCCTCCCACTTTCCTCCTCAGTCTTTTCTGGCATACTGCGGCAGACCTGACCGGGCATCGCCGGAGGCCGCCTCTGGCTCGGCAGGACAATTCCTGCTGCATTCAACAATGCCACCTGGGGGTTCGCAGCCTCCACGTCTGCCTCTCTCGCGGGGATCTTCTGGGCTGGAAGACTCCTGGCTTACTCATTTTCATAGATTTACTGCCTACCAGTGTGCCCAGGACATGGGCTTGAGAAATACTTGAACAGAAAATAGATTGCAAATCATGAAAATGTGCAAGGGGCCATTTGACATTTGCAGACGTGGTACGATGCTCAACAGCCGGCAGATAATAAATATTTGCTGATATGAGTCTGTTGCTAGTGGAATTTAAAATCTGTGCTTAGCATGAAGCTGTGAGGAAGTACTCATTTAAATAAGACCAGCACTAAATAGTAATATATTAATGTTTGCATAATACATTTTACTTTTTCAGACTCTATCCTTTAATTCGTCTCTTAAGCTAGGAAAGCCAAAATATACACACTAACTTATTAAATCTTTGCAGCAACCTCATGAGAATTCTGCTAATCGGACTGAAGACCACTGTACTAGAATTGCCTATTACAAGTACTTAATTTTGAGGTGTTAGGAGAATATTAGGCTCATGACATCTAGAAAATACAAAAGCAGTGAGTGTAAAAGGAACTAGTGAGAAAGAAGGTAATATCATGACTGAAACAAAAATTAGGGATGATTGTAAACTATGAATCAGGAAACAACATGCATGTGTGTGTGGAATGAAGCAGATACTAGGAGAAAAAATTTTAAGGGCAGAGAAAGAATCATGCAATACAAAAACACTACTATGTTTATGCACTTCTCATTAATTGGCAAGAGACAAGAAATGATTGATGATAAGGAAAAGATTTTGAATGGTGGCTACAGAATTAGCTTCTGTCGTACATGATTATTAACTCAGTGTCACTCCAGGAAAAGAAATTGAGAAGTTAGGGCCAAATCAAGTCAAAATGCTACTAAAAAATATTATTACGAGTCCTACTGAAAGCTGCTCAGCAATAGTCAAAAGGCCATGACTGGTCAGGCTGTGGAGACAGTGTGACGGATTTTCAGGAGAGATTAAAAAAGACAAACATACCAATTTTTTAAAAGGGCCAAAGCAGACACTTCACAAAAGAAGATATACAAATGGCAATAAAAAGCATGAATAGATGATCAACATTACTAGTCATCGGAAAAATTAAAATTAAAAGTACAATGAGACATCACTACACTCCATCTAGAATCACTACTAAAAAGACTGACAATGTCAAATGTTGCCAAAGACATAAAGAAACTAGAACTCCCATTGTATCAGTTACACATTGCTGTCTAACAAATTATTTCAAAAACTGAGCACCTTCAAAACAACAAACATGACCTCTCTCATACAGTTTCTGATGGCCAGGAATCCAAGAGCAGCTGAGCTGAGCAGTTCTGACTCTGGGTCTCCCATAAGGTTGCAATCAAGATGTCTCCCAAGCCTGCAGTCACCTGGAGATATAACCGAGCTGGGCTGGGATATCTGCTCACTCACAGAGCCCTTGGGAGAAGGGGCTGGCTTCTAAGTGGCTGTTGGCCAGAGGCTTCAGCTCCTCATCATGTGGGTACAGAACTTTTATAACCTATTATTTTCAGATGTAAGTTCGCTATATATAAAAGGCAAAAACACGTTTATATGCCAGCAATCACTAATCAGAAATCCAATTTAAAATAGACTAGCGAGTGGAATGCCCATCTGCAAATTAATGTAACTGCACAAGAGAATGACAGAGCCCTGAACTAGAAGTAATAGCGCCATGAATAGCGAGGAGGAAAGAGATGGAAGCCATATCACACAGGTTGAACTGATTGAATTTGTCAACTGATTGGAAATGGAGAACCAAAGGAGACATTCAAATATGACTATGGGGAGGTCATGATACCATTTAAGTATCAAATGTGACCTTCCAGTGAGGCGTCTGCTGAGTGTCTTCTTTTAAACTGCAATGCCCTCACCCACACCTCTGGTCCGAGCTTCCTATCCTCCTTCACTGTTTCATTTTTTACTGTATCATTTATGATCCATGACATGAGACAATAGGATGTACTCACTCACTTTGTTGATTCTCTACTACCCGCATAACCTGAACTCCAGAAAGGTAGTTTTATCCTGTTTTATTCACTTCTGCACAGGGCCTATAAAAGTACCTGCTACATAATAAGAGCTCAATAAAGTTTTTCTAAAACTTTATTAATGTTTTTAAATGAACTGAATGAAAACATTAAAAACATAAAATCAGGAAAACCAATGTGTGTGCATATGTGTATTTAAGGAGAGCAGGAAGAAATGATGGGTTTCAATTAAGATACGCAGAGTGTGATAATTATTTCACAGCTAAAGAAGGGCAGAGGCTGCAAGAAAAGTTAGGGTTAGTGACTCTCCCCAGGACAAAGGCTGAAGTTCCACAAAAACATGAGAACTCCAATAAGCACCTGAAATTCCACAACTAAACTCCTGTGCTCCATTACACCTGCTCTCTTTCAACAAAAGGATCTATGGGAACCAAACAATCTAAAACATTTTCAGCAGTGTACTTCACTATGCTACTAAAGTCTTCATCTCTCTGACTGCCCATAATACACCCTCTGCAATGATGACTTTGTATTG